>NW_004949109.1:6221317-6227254 GCF_000317375.1 Microtus ochrogaster
TATTTTGTGCTAGCCTTGGACTTGCTATATTACCCAGGATAAACTTGAACTCCTGATCTTCCTGCTTTTCCCTCCTGAGTGCTGGGATTACTGCTGTGCTCCACCATCCCTGGCTTATGAGGTGCGGAGGAATGAACCCAGGGCTTTGCGTAGATGAGGCTAGCAGCTGAGTAACGGCCACAGTCCTCTCCCTCCATTTTTATAACCACAGCCCGAGAATGTCATTTGTGCCTCTATCATTCAGGAGGGAAGTTAGGATGCTAAGCTTTGTTATCCTAATAGTTTTAAGATGTTCTGTTACAAACATTTCAAACACAGTTAGATACGGCCGTTGGAGAGACTGATACACTTAAGGACCACATTCATTTCTCATTGTTAAGCTGTCCTGGTCTCGCTGCAATCAGCACTTAGCACAGTTACAGAGCAGGCATTCAGTTATGGCTGAATTAATCACAGACTTTAATGGCCACTGAAGCCACATTTCGAGAACCCATTTATGTATTTGATAAGTAAGAGTCACGTTTCCAGCTTGGGCATCTTTCCTGGGAGCTCACACCTTGCTGCTGTTTTCCAGCTAGGGGACTACACAGCCTGCCTTCATTACAATAGAAAATCAATAACCTATGCACCAGGCAGAGCTCTGCCGCTGATTTATGGGCTCCTATAACCGAAAGGGCAGGGACCGTATTCAAGAGAAGCTGGCTAGAGTTCATGTGATGTCAGGAGAACCTCCCATGGTTACATACTACTGTCTTCTCTATCTGATTCACTCTCAGGCAGTACAAGATGTCTTCAAGCAACCAACAAATGAATAGAAAGGAACTGGAGGGCAGATGAGGTCTCCGGCTGACAGGGCTTTGGTTCACTTCCTGTTGGAGCAGTAAAGACATTCCAAAGGTTCTATAGTTGTAAGTTTATGGATCTGTCTGACCATCTTTTTTTTTTCAGGTTCAAAAAATTATTTATTTATTTAATATTTATCTATTTATTTAATCTATTTTTATGTGCATTGGTATTTTGTCATGGGTGTCGGGTCCCCTGGAACTAGAATTACAGACAGTTGTGAGCTGCCATGTGAGTGTCTCAAAATAAAACCAGCTGGGGGATGCTAAGGCACTGGAGGGAGGGTTTCAGTAACAAAGTCAGCAACAGGGGCTGGAGAGAGGGTTCAGAGGCTGAGAGCACTGACTGCTCTTCCAGAGGACCCAGGTGCCCACATGGCAGCTCACAGCTGCCTGTAACTCCAAGTCTGACACCCTCACACAGACATATATGCAGGCAAAACCCCAATGCACATAAAATAAAAATAAATAATTTAAAAAAGCCAGCAAGCAAGGATTAATTACTGAGGATGTTGCTGAGTCAGCGAACTCCTGCCTAGTGTGCACAAGGTTCAATCCTATTCCTTCTGAAGGAAAAAGATCACATAGATGACTCTCGTGCAAAGAAGGAAAAGAGAAAAGAAAACAATGCTGAAATTTATTACGGAGCGGGGTTGGGTGGGAGGAACCCAAAAACCCTGCCCACAGTCTTCTCAAACAAGAAGTCAGCAATGTTATTCTGGCATATTTTCTTTGGACCGGTTTTGGAAGAAATCAACTTTCCTCCCTGATTCCTGTCGAAGCTGCAGCGCTCACGCATATGATTCTATATCCTGCCTTTCTCTTTTCTTTCTTTCTCACTTCTTTTTATTTTGAGATAAAGTTTCTTGTGCTGGAACTTGCAACCCTCCTGTCCCAGCTCTCAAGGGCTGTGATTGCAGGGTGTGCCACCGTGCCTGGCTTACAGCTCACCTTCTAATTCAATACAATAGCACACACATTGTGACTCATCTTTTAACTATGCTGCATGTGTGATTTTTAGCAGCTGTAAAGTATTTAATTTGTTTATCATCATAACTTGTTTAAACATGTCTTTTGTTGGACTTTTAGATTTTTTTGCAAAATATTTTGGACGCCTCCAGCAAACCTTGATGGATAAAAATTCAACTTCCTAATGATGGCCCCAAAGTGGTAATATGGGCCAAGTGTGAGATTAGCCACAAGGATCTTTCTTCGTGTAACCGATTCCTTTTCAGGAAGTACCAGTTGGCTTTTCTAATGAAGAGCAAGTGGTAAGTGTTAAATCTCACCATTGCCAGTGGTAGGAAAAAAGAGAAAATTAAGTCTGTACCAATTTGACTTCTTTGGGGGTAGTATTTCATCGTTTTCAAATACTGTCACCTTCCGCTTGATTCATACCTTTTTAAAAATCAAATTCCCCTGCTTCCACAACATGGCACCTGAACCTTCGCCATGGTGCCAGCCTTGACTCCATGACCAGGATTGATAGAGGATGGCAGAGAAACACTGTCAACCTAGTTACTGCAACAGAGGCTCCAAGACGGGGACCGCTGGGTCTCCCAAGTCCTGGAGAGGATGAAAATGGTGGAAAAGGACCAAGATGGGGACTGCAAGCTAACACCTCAGGGACAGAGAGATCTGGATAAGATCACCAGACTGATGGCAGCTGTTAACAAGAGCATTAGAACAAAGCATGCGGGGTTAATACATTTCCTCACTCATAAAAAAGGAAGAAAGAAAAACAAAAACAAGGGGAAAAAATCAAATTCTCCAGGTAGAATTCAGCACTTAGAAGAAGAAAGTTAGCAGGACGGTGGTGGCACACGACTTTAATCCCAGCACTCGGGAGGCAGAAGCAGGTGAATCTCTGTGAATTTGAGGCCAGCCTGGTCTACAGAGTGAGTTCCAGGACAGAGAGGGCTGCACAGAGAGATCCTGTTTTGAAAGGGGAGAGGGGGAAAAGAAGAAAACTAGAAAATTTAGCATTTGTTTTTGAATATAAATACAATTGCATCACCTTCCATGGGAAATATAAAATAGAGTAATTATAATATATATAATATGTATATATACTATGGTAAAGAGCTGTGTGTGATCACTTTCTGTCTAAGTGGTTTACTGAATCTGCCTTTCTCTTCACTGTGAGATGGGATGAAATGCTCTCTACAGAATGAGATGAAGTGAGGTGAATGACCTAGGCATTTACCACACAGCTCTAGGGACTATGTAAGGGATTCTTGAATACAAGCAGTGTTGCCATCACAGGTGGTTACTCAGATGGTTACTAAGTAACTGTTGGGAAGGTGCCGTATACCTGACGGATATTCTGAACACAGAGATGATTTATGTCTTGGGCAGGAGGGACCTGGACAGTGCAAGATTTCATGTTACTAAAATTGCTTAGCAATTTCAAATCTATGGGTTGTTTATTTCTGGAAATGTCCCTTGAATTTTTTTTTTTTTGGATGATGATTGATGGAGAATAACTGACACCTCAGAAAAGAAAGCCTTAGACCAGAGGGTCCTATTGGAATTTGTTAAAACTTGAGCAAGGCAGCTGGTGGATAGTGCTATGCCAGGGGGATGTTTGTAGTAAGGGAGCATCTTCATGACCAGATCGCAAGCACTGTTAAACTACTCCAGCTTAGAACGTCTAAACCTCTACAGAAGAGAAACAGGAAAATAGAGGCTTAAAAATGTAAAAGCCATCTGAAATCTACTCCCAGAAAAACCTTGTAAAAGCCTGTGTAGCAGAGAAGCCAGCAAAAGTATTTTTTATTGTGAAGCTCACATGCTCTTCTTGAAGATGGCTGATAGACAGTTCCGTTCAATTTTGATGTCTTTAAATGACTCATTTGCCACAGTTAATAGCAAGGGATGATCCCCATGCCAGCAGCATTCTTGTTAACTTTAGAACAGACCTCTAGCCGCTCGTTTAACAGCTTGAAGGTGTTCTTCTTGCACAGCAGATGGTACTTCGCTTCTGTATTCCTTGAGCGACTTGTAGGACAGCAGGATTCTGGGAAGTTGCTGTTATAGTTGGCAAGTCTGTAGAATTACAGCTAAGGGTTTGAAACTATAAAACTTCTTGAAAGATTTTTTTTCTTTTCTTTTTCTTTTGTTTTGCAACTTACAGCACTAGCCCTTTGGAAGAACTATATGTATTTGTAAGCCATGTTAGCTTCCTCACTGAAAACTGTTAAAAATATTCTCCTGTTTACCAAAGTGCTTTAATATATTCCTAGTCTAACTAAAATCCCATGGACTATAATCTCAGATGTAACCCAAGAACTAGGTCTTTATAATAGTCTATGTTTCTTTCTCATTTTTAATGGAGGGCTCCTAATATAGATATACTTTATAGATTCCCTAATTCAACAATTATTACTCACTTTGAAAGAAAAAACAGATGTGATAGATGTTAAGTGGTTCGCCATGGCCGTAGAGCTCAGAAGACGATAATATGATTACTGATTTAGTCCTCGCCCATTAGCCCAAAGTGTTAGTATATAATGATCTATAACAGATGCTAACCTTTTGGGGCCTCTGGAAAACACATATGTGCATAGGAAAAGGGGTATGCGCTAAGATCAATACAAAGCGAAACCAAGAGTTGACGTAGGAAGAGCTCATTTAAGAGGAAGTATTAAGAGCCACAGTGTTTTTTATTGCACTATCTCAGTATGCTTGCAAAGTATTATACAAATAAATATAATGTCCTCTTCACTTTCAAAATGAAAAATTTAGGATTTCTTTTTGAGACAGTCTTACTATGTGGTCCTGAATGGCCCAGAACTTAACATGTAGGCCATTTGGCCTGGAACTCACAGAGCTCTGCCTGCCTTTGCCTCTTGGAGTTCTGGGATTCAAAGTGGGAGCCGGGTGGTTGTGACACACGCCTTTAATCCCAGCACTCGGGAGGCAGAGGCAGGCGGGTCTCTGTGAGTTCAAGGCCAGCCTGGTCTAGAAGAGCTAGTTCCAGGATAGGAACCAAAAAAGCTACGGAGAAACCTTGTCTCTAAAATAAACAAACAAACAAACAAACAAACAAATAAAACAAAAAACAAAGTGGGCATCACATGTCCAGCAAAAGTGGATATATATTTAAACTAATTTATGCCATGCATTTGAGTGTTTTGTCTGTAGGCATGCTTGTTCGCTACATGCACGCCTGGTGCCTGATGGATGCAGAGGCCAGAAGAGGGCATTGGATCCCCTGGAGCTAGAATTATAGACTGTCACGAGCCACTGTGTGGATGCTGGGAACTGAATCCAGATCTTCTATAAGAGCAGCCAGTGCTCTTAACCATTTTCTAGTTCCCCAGATGGATACCTTTTGAAAAAGAAATCTCCCTAGTTCCATTATTCCACCTTAGCTTTTCGCCTGGCTGGGAAACTCATTGCTTTAAGAATTGTTGGACTAGCCTCTGGGCAAGACTGCCAGAATCTTCAGAATACACAGACATAGCTGTGAAAGAGAATGCGATGCAGGAATTCTTAGGATGTGTCAGAAGAGCCAACTGTGCACAGGCCGCTTGGGGCAGAGTGGCAGTGAGGGAGGGGCAGGAGCATAAATGAACTGCTCCCTTGTTTATTAACCACACTGCTGTGCTGGGCTCAACCCAGACTCTTTTTTTTTTTTAAGATTTATTTATTTATTATGTATACAGCATCTGAATGCATGTATCCCTGAAGGCCAGAAGGGGGTACCAGATCTTATTATAGGTGGCTGTGAGCCACCATGTGGTTGCTGGGAATTGAACTCAGGACCTCTGGAAGAACAGTCAGCGCTCTTAACCTCTGAGCCAACTCTCAGCCCCTAACCCAGACTCTTGTGAGACTCTTGTGTAGTTAGCTAAATGCTATAGCACTGAGCTATAAATCCAGGCCTAGCTGAGTTTTCAATATTTTAATTAGCTAACTAATCAGTTCGTTCATTGAATTTGGGTACAAGCTCCTGTTGTGTAGCCCTGGCTGGCTTAGAACTCACAGAGATCTGCTTGCCTCTGCCTTCCAAGTGCTGTAAACTGAGGGTTTTTTTTAAAGACATTTGTTATGTGTATGTATGTGCCTGTCTGAGTTTGTGTGTGTGCAG
>NW_004949109.1:6227354-6248478 GCF_000317375.1 Microtus ochrogaster
GCTCTGTCAGGACAAATGAGCTATCTTAAACTACTGAGTCACATCTGTAGTTTTCCAGCTTGCATACAGTGTGTGTAGATGGTTTATGTATTCTAGCGCAATGATCCACAAGTTCAAGACTTACATAGCTTGTATAACAAAAAACTATAAAATGTGCCAAATTCCAAATTTCTCTTTCCTCTGTCCTCAATTAACTTCCATGTCTCTTCCCTTTATTTTCTGCATCACCTTTAGCCTTTTGTAAACACTCCTCACAAGCATAGGCTGTAGATGCAGATAATTATGGGTGGATATACACTGTGCACTAAGGGCAACACTTAGCACTTAGGCCAGGCTTTACGACCACTGACCAGTTAAATCACACAGCACCCTAGGGGAGCTGGGAGTAGTATTCTCTCCACTTTCACAGTGAAAAAAAAATGCAGAGAAGCTGGTTAACTTTCCAGAGACTGGAAAGCTAGCAGGATCATAAAACTGAATGAAAGTTCTATTGTGTTCAGATTTGAGGTCCTTGGATAAGGTACGTTTGAAGCTATTTGTCTTGTATCATTTTCTTTATTTTTGCAAAACAATGTATTAAAATTTTGTTATTGAAAAAGGTAGCAGTGCTTTTATCGGATAACTCTTTTGAATTGAATGATACCTTGTAACAACCATAAGGAAAGAGTCATCTTCAGAAGTATAACTTGGTGACAAACTTCCCAGCTATAACAAAATGAGGCAGGGGTTCAGTAAAGTTTGTCCTTGATGGCTTTCTATTGCTGTGATAATGACCATAATCAAAAACAATTTCGAGAGGAAAAGGATTGTTTGGCTCATATATCCCAGTTACATTCCAGGGACACGAGAGAGAGAGACAGACAGAGAGAGAGAGAGAGAGAGAGAGAGAGAGAGAGAGAGAGAGGAAGAGAATAGCCTCACCATGTAGCTAAGCCTTAACTTCTCATCTTCCTGCCTTCTGGGGTTTTCTATGCTCAGCATTCCTCTATAATATCTCATCATATACACATGTATATACAACGCTCAAGTGCTAGGATTACAGAAGTGTGCCACCATGCCTGATTATATGTAGTACTGGGGATTAAAGATTAAACCCAGAGCCTGTGCCTGCTAGCTAAGAACTCTCCAAATTGACTTACACCCCCAGTCTGGAAATGATTTTTCAGTAAGTCACTTATATTCTTGTGTCCTTGGCTTACCAAACTTTTATATACAGATGCATATACTAGCTACTGGTATACAGAGGCCAAGAAACACATCCTCCTCATCCTTGGAAGCAGCAAGTAATTCCTAAATTCTCCACAGAAGTGAAAATACACAGTCTCTGAATATCACCCTTAGTTTTGCTCCTAAGTTTTAGTGCAGGACAGCAGGAAAACAGTGAATCAGTCCTGCTGCCTGAGAGGCTGGGAGCTGGCTGCTGCTGTTCCCTGTGCATAAAAACTATGGCGTGCTTCAGCCTCAGAGATGGTGCACAGCAGAATAAGAGCTGGTGTCCCTCGTGGCCCTCATCCTGAAGCCCACTGAAAGCACTTGCTATGACAGTTGGCTAGACTGATGCAGGAGAACTCTGTAAGCAGAAACTATTTGTTTGTTTCCCTGCAGCCCAGACCCAAATAATAACACAGTCACTATATCAATTACAATACTGCTTGGCCAATAGCTTAGGCTTCTTATTAAGTAACTCTTACATTTTAAATTAACCCACAATTCTTGTCTGTGTAAGCCACGTGGCCTGGTACCTTTTATCAGTGAGATATTCTCATCTTTCTTCGTCTGCATCTGGGCGACAACTGCAGATGAGCCTTTCCTCTTCCCAGAATTCTCTTATTCTGGTCACCCCACCTACGCTTCCCACCTGGCTATAGGCCACTCAGCGTTTTATTAAACCAATATAAGTGACAAATCTTTACAGGGTACAAGACCATTGTCCCTAATAGAACTAATTTAACAAGTGCAGTCATAGCATGAACTTCTCAAAGATTCATGGTCAGAAAAACAGTTCTCCACTTTAAGTGGTGTAGTAGGAAGATTTAGGTTGAGGAGAGATTAAGGTTTTTTTTTCCCCGCCAAAAAGATTTTCTCTATGAAGTTTAATATTACAGGCAATATTATAAAGGGATTGAGAGTTGCACAGACACCATAAGAGATAGCTTCAACAGCATGTGAAAAGTTGGGTTAGGTGGTACATGATGTAACCCTAGCACTTGAGAGGCTGAGGCAGGAGGATACCAAGATCAAAACCAGCCTGAGCTACACAAAAAGACCCTGTCTAAAAAATAAAAATAAAATAAAACCAATCTTACCCATCACTTCCAAATGTATACAAAGTATTTGAAAATGAAGGCAAACATTTTGAATTTTACATTCAAGGCAAAACACATTCAAATCAAGTCTTTGTAGAGCAAAACATTGTTGTAAAATTTATTTACTTTATTTTATGTGTGTGTTTGTTAGCATGTGTATCAGTACCATGTGCCTGCCTGATGCCGAAGGAGGTCATCAAAGGGCATCGGATGCCCTGCAACTAGAGTTACTGATAGTTGTGAGCCACCACATGGGTGCCTGGACCAAACTAGTCCTCTGTAAGAGCAATGCGTGCTCTTAACCACTGAGCCACCCCTCTAGCCCCCATAGAAGGAGAATTTTGACAAGTAATAGACAGTTGATTTTCTTTTTCTTTATTAAAGCACTTCTTCCAGGGTGAAAACATTTAGTACTCGAACTATCTTAGAAAAACTTGCTAACCTTGACATTTGACCTAGAAGGCTCTTAAGCTTGCCAAACCCACGGGCAAAGAGAAGTCTTCTGAAAGAATGACTTTATCTAAGACAGAGGGGATGCAGAGTGGAGGAAGGGGGTAGCAAATTCTCAATCCTCATTCTCTAAATATTTTCATTATTATTAGTGTGTGTCTGTGTATGTGTGTGTGAGTGTATGGTTTGTCTGTGTGTCTGTGTGAGTATATTCTCTGCGTGTGTGTGTGTGTGAGTATATGTCATGTGTGTATGTATGTAAGTTTATGCCATGTGTATATGTGTCTGTGTGTGTCTGTGTGAGTATATTCTCTCTCTCTCTCTCTCTCTCTCTCTCTCTCTCTCTCTCTCTCTCTCTGTGTGTGTGTGTGAGAGAGAGAGAGAGAGAGCATAAGTCATGCGTGTGTATGTGCCAGAGGATCCCTTGGAGCCAGCATTGTGGACAATTATCAGAAATTCAACATGGCTTCTGGGAACCAAATCCTCTGGTTGAAGAGGAATTTCTCTTCACTGCTGAGCCATCTCTCCAGCTCCACACTGTTGTGTAACATACCCCATGTCTATGATTTGTCTTTAGGATTGATAATGGGGGAATAATTAGAAATAAAAAGAAACAATTTAAGGCTCTTGCTAAATATTTCCAAATTATTTGTCATAGAATGTGTATGGTTATGTCCCCTCCCTTAACTTATATGTCAAACTCTAATTTATAATTCAATAATATCAAGACGTGGAAGCCTCTGAGAGATGGCTAGGGATGAAGTGTAGGCTGGTTTTACTCTCATGAATATAGCTAATTGTTTGTCAGAGAGGCATGGCAGAGCCTGTCTGTCCGGGTGTGTGGGAATGCAGCAACACACACCGCCTGAAGCAGAGCCCTCACCAGACACTAAGTCTTCCCAGCCCTCATTTTGGACTCACCAGCCTCCAAAACACCAAACAACACATTTCTGTTTATAATAGTGTCAAACTGCCCTCTGACTTTATCACTCAGTGCTACTCTCAGATCTCATCAAAGAATCTTCCTGTGCCGTGGACAGAGGTTAAGGCAGACACACACAGGTGGACCAAGTGCAGAGGACAAGTGTCTGAGGATGCTCAGCTTCAATGGGACATCTGTGTCCCATTTCCTCAACCCGAGGCTCAGGGAACATCACCAAAGAGGGAGTAGGGAGGATGTGAGAGCCAGAGGTCAGAGAGGACCAGTGTGAAGCAGGTCTTCTGTGCACAACAGGACAGCTGCATACGCATGCTCGTGAGATGTCACAAGTGCACACACGTGCTTGTGAGATGTCACAGGTTCACACACGTGCTCATGGACATGTCACAGGTGCACACACGTGCTTGTGAGATGTCACAGGCGCACACATGTGCTTGTGAGATGTCACAGGCACACACACGTGCTTGTGAGATGTCACAGGAGCACACGTGCTTGGGGGCATGTCACAGGAGCACACGTGCTCGGGGGCATGTCACAGGTGCACACACGTGCTTGTGGGCATGTCACAGGTGCACACATGTGCTCGGGGCATGTCACAGGTGCACACATGTGCTCATGAGATATCATATGTGCACACATGTGCTTGTGGGTATGTCACAGCAGCTGGTTGCCTGCAGAAGACCTGTACAAGCTCAAGCCAGTCAACCTTCCAACACAGGGGGAGGAGCTATGAGCTTCCACCCCTAGCTGAAGAGCCATTGACAAAGGCTTCTGAGGGAGGGACAATCAGTTTTGTTTAGTGCTGTGGCTTCTGGTAGGTGGTCTCTGCTCCAGTGAATGGTACCACACTCTTGAGCATATGGGTAGCACAAATTAGAATCAGTGGACTATTAAAAAAAAGATACACGAAATTAGGAGGAGGTAGGAAGTAGATCTGGGAGGAGCAGCAGATGAATATGATTGAAATATGTTGTATTCATATATGAAGTTCTTAAAAATGGTAAAAATTCCATAGTAAAATTTTTGTATATAAATTACCCAGAGAAATATTATTTATAAAATATAAGTCCAAATAGACTCAGACAAAATATGCAGTAGTTAAAAAATGAACTTTCAGAACTAGTGATAAAATTCGATCAGTAAAGTGCTTGCTGGACAAGAATGAGGACTTGAATTTGATCCCCAAAACCAAGGAGGGGGGAGGAGAAGAGAAGAGAAGAGAAGAGAAGAGAAGAGAAGAGAAGAGAAGAGAAGAGAAGAGAAGAGAAGAGAAGAGAAGAGAAGAGAGGAGAAAGCTGAATTTGGTAGTGTACGCTGTAATGTTACTTGGCTAGTTCCAGGCATGCGAGAGACCCTGCCTTATAAAACAAGGAGAACAGTGTATGAGGAACAAAACTCAAGGTTGACTTCTGTTATGCACATACCCACACACACACGTACATTTACACACATACATGTACACACCCACCCACAACTCTTTTACTATTGATTGTCTTCTATGATAGCACGACTGTCAATCAGAACAGGTATGCCCATTTGCTAGACGTGGAAACTGAAGTGCATGAACTGTGGCTGCATTAAACAGACCCCCTCATCTGACCTTACACCAGTGCCAGATGTGGGGGCAGATGTCGGTAACGCCAGCATGCAGGAGAAAGAGGCAGGCAGATCTTTGTGAGCTCAAGACTAACCTGGTTGACGCAGCAAGTTTCATACCAACCAGAGAGCCAGGGCCACATAGTGAGACCCTGATCAGAAAGACAGAGTCAGAGACACAGAGAAAAAAAAAGTGTGACATGCCAAAGGAAAGACTTCAGAATTGAACGGAGGAGACAGATGTTAGCCCCAGTAACTATAACATAAGGTGGGCAAGAAGGTGCAAAAGAGCCGGGAGGTGGGGGTGAATTGGTGCCTAGATTTCTCTGGGTGCTCATGTTTCCTCCCATTCTCTTGTGAAAGCATCTTGGGGTGAAAGTCGAGTGAGGGTGAGGATGTAGGGGGTGGCAGTGTCTAAACAGAGTTGTGCAGGGCAGAAAAGGGTTTTCCCAAGCATGGGAGAGCAGCACTGCATGAGCGATAGTTTGGCCAGCTCCTGCAGATAGAGCAAAAATATGGGATTGAAGAATCATTTTTAGCTAAACAAACAGCTGTTTTTTAAAATTATCTTATGCTTTGTGTGTGTGTGTGTGTGCGTGCATGCGTGTGTGTGTGCGTGCGTGTGTGTGTATGTGTGTGCGTGCGTGTATGCGTGTGCGTGTGTGTATGTGTGTGTGCGTGTATGTGTGCGTGCGTGTGTGTGTATGTGTATGTGTGTGCGTGCGTGTATGCGTGTGCGTGTGTGTATGTGTGTGTGTGCGTGCGTGCGTGTGTGTGTGTATGTACAGGTACAGGGAGAGTCCGGAGGCATCGGATCCCTCGAAGCTGTAGTCACAAGTGATTGTGAGCCTCCTGACCTGGGGGAATCTGAATTTGAGTTCTCTGTAAGAACAGTTTGTTCTTTCAGCTTCTGAGTCATCTCTTCAGTCCCTGGACAGCTGTTTTTGTGTTTTAGAAATGTACTTACCTTATTTTTTAGCTGGAATGTGGAGTTCTGGAGAGAGAAAGGGAAAGAGTTTCTCAGAACTCAAGATCAAGTGCCTGGAAAAGAAATTTGTTCAATCATCTTTGAAAGGAAGCATTGGCATCAGAAATATGGGCAGATGTGCTCAGTTGGGACTCACTGTTTCTGGGGCGCTTGGGCTCAGATCCAGGGCAAATCTCTACCACTGGATTACACAGCCAGCCCCGGAATGGAGATTTGAGTGTCTGCCATGACGAACAGATCTTGCAACGTTCTCACAGAATCCAACTGGCACTGGTCCACAGGGTGAGAGGGAGCAGTGGTCTAAGCCCAAATGCCTGCATTTTCTTCACACTCTCCAGATCTTCAGGGCATCTTTGTGAAGTCCAGCAGGGTTTCAGGAGACTCACTGGGAACTGTGGGACCAGGGCTTGTGCAGTGCCCCAACCTGATGTCAGCAAATGAATATATTGCAAGAAACATCAACAAGAAGCAAATTTCTCAGCTGGATGGTAGTGGCGCACACCTTAGATTCCCGCACTCAGGAGGTAGAGGCAGGTAGACTTCTGTGAATTCAAGGTCAGCCTGGTCTACAAGAGCTAGTTCCAGAACAGACACCAAAGCTACACAGAGAAACCCTGTCTAGAAAAAAAACCGAAATAAATAAATAAAAGGAAGAAGCAAATTCCTCAATTCCTCAACACATGTCTCTTGGATGGTCTGAATGCTTGGTCGCTAAGGTACCACTTTGCATAGAGAATCTGAGTCCTGAGATCTAGCCAGCCTGAGATGTTTCAAAGAACCATATATCCTCCTTTAACCTTTGAAAAGATCTCTGTGAGGTGGGACAAAGGAAAACACTATCATCATCATCCAAAAAGAAAAAAAGAAAAAAAAAATAAGGAAAAGAAAAAAAGAAAGGATAGAAAAGATAAAAACACTAGGCACGGTGACTTACACCTTTAATCCCAATACTCAGGAGGCAGAGGCAGATGGATCTCTGAGGTTGAGGTCAGCCTGATCTTCAGAGTGAGTTCCAGAATAGTCAGGACTACACAGAGAAACCCTGTCTTGACAAACCAAAACATCACACACACACACACACACACACACACACACACACACACACTCATTCATCTTCAGACACACAATGGTTGGAGGTGGAGGAATGGAGGGAGAGAGGGATGGAGAAAGAGAACCTCTGTTAGAAGGATTTTACGAAAATACCGTTTCATTTTTTTTTCTCTGTGGCTGGCTTTTACTAATGCAAAAGACATTGATTTGTGGTGATATCTTACATTAAAAATAAACATAGGAGGACTGTTTATAAATTAACCCCGGAACATCACGCTGTGTACTGGGCTTGCTTGGGTACCAGATTACCAGACTTCCCGGTTTGGAATCACTTAAAGACTTCTGGAGACAGCTGAAAGGCAGGCAGTCACTGGTGAGCACTTGGGGCAGCTAATGGGCTAACAAGCACTGTCAGGCAGCCGCGCAGTTCAACTGTTCGTTTTGCTGAAGGCAGATAATTTATGCTGCATCCCACAGCCCTGACCGAGTGCATAAAACCAGAGAGGAATGTTAATGGGGAAAACATTAAAAATTCTTAAAGTGACAGCTTTTTTTGGGGGGGGGGCGGTTGTTGTTGTTTTCAGTGATTTAGTCAGATTGCAGCCAGATCTGGTATTTTAATGAATGTGGGTAATAATGACATGCGGTTTTGGCAAAGTGAACTCCTGAGTTCAAAAGAGATGGCTGGAAAAGAGGAGTGGGCCATAACAGAGGGTCATGCGCTGTCGGGCAAGCGGTAGGCATTTGGGAACTTTAAAAAAGAAATTTATTTTATTTTTAATTATGCTCTCTCTGTCTCTGTCTCTGTCTCTCTCTCTCTGTGTGCACGCTTATGTGGGAGCAACCGAGTGTGATGGTCAGAGCCACCAGTCACCAGTTCCACTGGAAGTGAAAGCACTTGTAAACTACTCAAAGCGGGTGCCGGGAAACCGAACTCGGGTTCTCTTTAAGAACAGTAAATGTTCTTACCCGTTGAGCTATCTCTCCAATCCTGCTTCGGACATTTTCTTTTCCGTTTTGAATGACTAGGGACTGGGGTGTAGCCGAATGGTACAGCACTGTCTCCCAGAGGTCTGGCCCCATCTCTACTGTTTGAAATCAAAGAGGCCCTGCAGAGGTGGTCAGTGGGTAAGAGGTCTGCACAAGCGGAGACCCTGAATTTGGACTCCGAGCACCCAAGTAAGTATTTGGATGTGACTGCGTACACCCGTGACCCCAGCAGTGTGGGAGGCAGAGACACACGCACAAATCACTGGGACGTGCTGGCTGCCAGCCTAGTCCAGATTCTGTGAAAGCCCCTGTCTCAAAGGATCTTGGTAGAAAGGGGTAGAGCAGGACAACTCTGGCCTGCATGTGCACAGGCTGCACACATGTCTACAGATAACGCCCCCCCACATACATACACATGCTAAATGTGATTAATTAAAAAACCCTCTGAGTTTAATACTAAATACTCTTCTGATTATTATTCTTTGAGGTGAAGGAAATAGTAGCCATCCGTTACTGAGCCCTGCTCTTTTGCCAAGGGCTGTATGAGAACCTGTGCCAGCACCGACATGACCTTCCTTTATTCTCAACCATACTGTTAGATACTGCTTTTATTGTTCTCATTTTATAAATGTGGAACAGAGTCACAATGCTGTGACTTTTCCAAGGTCTCATAGCATGTGAGAGATGGAGCTGGATCCAAACACAGGTCTGACATAAACATTTAGTCACTAGGCTTCCTGCCCTTCTGTATGTACGCTTGACTTCTCTAAATTGGTTCATAAAATAGAGGCATTTGAGGACTCACTAGATGGCTGAGTCGGTATGGGCGCTTGCTGCCGAGCCCAAGTACCAGAGTTCTATCCTCCTGGAACCTACCTAGGGGAAAGAAAAACTGATTCTTGCAAGTTGTCCTTAGATTGTTACGTACCAACCGTGACGCAACACTCCCATGTGGAAAAAAAATCACAGAAGCATTTGAAATGTCTCTTGGGTGCTTGTGTATGGCCTTGGATGTACATAAGGCCTGTTGGTATACTTGAAGGTGCAGGGCGGTTTTTGTTTCCAGACAGCTCCCATCTCTAGGCTTTAGGAACAAGATCAGAGACTATGCTTCCCTTTGGAAACAGTTTTGTAATAGCCAATGCTATAAAGTCGCTTTTGTCTTGGGCACTTTCTAATTGCCTTAACAACTATCATTTAGTCCTGCAACAGCCCAGAGGAACGCCCTGGTACTTGCCCTTGCCTTACAGAGCAGGGAATTGAAAGCCCATCAAGTTTATCACCTCTGCCACTAAAGTTAAGCAATTTAGCAAAACACAAGCAAGGCTACCTAGGTGAGGTAAGGGGTGGGATTGGGTTTGAACCCAGGTTGCCAGCCCTGCTCTGCTGGCTTCTTAGATCAGAAGCAGTGACTTGTCCCCAGGCAGGTTCAGACATTGCTCTCCCCTCCCCAGTGAAACATGCCCTCCCGCCGACATTCCCAGTCCACCAAGTGAGAAGCCGGCAATAGTCAGGCTCCCAAAGAACATCTCGGCTCTATCAGGCCTCCACATGTTGAGATGTTCCGTATAGATTTTTTTTTCTCATGGCTAGAACATTGACAGCCTTCAAGATTACCCCGAGGGAGGGCAGCTCTCTTTCTGACGTGTGAGCCGCTGTGATGGCTGATGGAGGGTGCGGGTTTGTCTTGGGTCTGCTTCTGTCTCACTTCCCAGCTGAAATGCCCCAAGCACTTGCTGCTGCTTTTCCTCTCTCACTATTTCCCACAGGTTTTTGTTTTTTTTTTTTAAAGGTGAAACATAGACCTCTCTGTTTCATGTCTTGCCAGCTGTCTGGCCTGCTCCCTTCACCTCTTAGCACCAACCAGCTGTGGCAAATGGAAAGGAGTACATTTGTTCAAGGTGGGGTTGGCCACGGGGTCTGCCTTTGCGTCTCAGTGGGCGCTCCCTGCAGGGGAAGCGCGGTGGATGGTTGTACGGTCGCTACTCTCCCTGGGAGGTCTTTTAAGCCCCCACCCCCAACCTCTAACCTACGTTTGATCTTGCATTCCACTGCCAAATCAGATAACGTCTTCTCTGCCCCCAAACCTAGGACAGAACTCTACAGTTTACAAAGTACTTTTATAGTCATTCTCTCATTTAACCCTTACAACTGCATAGTGGTAAAGAGTTACTCGCAAATTTCAGAATGAGAAAATCGGCTCAGGGTTGGGTAAATGATCTGCTCAAGTTCTTGCCATCCCTACTTAGGAATCCTCTCTGCCACATGTTAGCTTTAAGGGGCTTGATCATCCATTGCAGGAGGCTAATGTATTTCCTACTTACACTCTTCATGGCACAGAATATCCTGAAATCTGGGGAGCACAGTAACCATGCTAAACCATGAACATCCTGGAATTTGGGGAGCTCAGTAGCCATGCTAAGCCAGGAGCATCCTCGAACCTGGGGAGCCCAGTAGCTAGGCTAAGCCAGGAGCATCCTGGAACCTGGGGAGCCCAGTAGCCATGCTAACAGCTGTCCAATAAAGCATGTGGAGATAGTGTCATGCCGTGCAGCTTCTGGCCGCCCTTTGAACCTCACTTGCCCTGACGACCTCAGAGGACTAGGGAAGAATCAAATGAGCTAACCTATAGCTTTACAGAGAGTGCCTGAAACACGAGGAGTTACCTTCGTGCTGATGTTTTTAATCCTGAATTTTCCTGGCAAACACCACAGGTTCCATTTCCTGTGTGAGTGTCTTTCTTTAGGGTGATATAGTCTTATAAACACTGTGAGAGTATTTAAAGTTACATCCTTAGTTTAAAAAGAAAGGTGGGGAGGAAGAAAAGGGGCAAAAAAAAAACCCCTTAAAACCCTAAGGGTAAAGAAAAGGTAGCATTAGGCTGGGGAGTCAGCCCTTAAAAAACAATAAATAAACAAACAAAAACCAAGAGTCAAGGAGAAATAAAGAGAAGACAGCTTATGGTGAGCGGAAAGCTATTTGTGATCGTTTTTGTCTTATTTAGCCCCCACAGCCACTTTCTGAGGCAGGTATTTTCCTCAGAAAATTAAATAAATGTGTTTGAAGCACACATTTGTTTCTAGACTGCGCTTTAGTCACAGCTATCCACTGCTATCTCCCTCCCCCTCCCCCTAGTGCCCCCACAGTTCCCCCCTCATTTCACGTACCTCCCCTATTTTGGTTATTGATAACCTCTTGACTCTGATTACTGTTGTCCATATGCATGTGGTGTGGGACCATCCACTGAAGCATGGGAAATATACTAGTGACCATGTCCCCAGAAGAGAGTGGTCCTGCCTCCTTCAGCAGCCACCTGTGGCTAGCGGCTCCTCAGATGCGCTTGCCCCTGATGTATAGACCATGAAGCATGCACCATATGGTTGAAGAACACGTGCAGACCTGGCAGCCCCTGAGAGGTTGGTAGCGCTGGAAGATCTGGCCAACTTTGCTCCTAGGGCTCAGGCATCCCCCAACCTTGGCCATCAAGGTGTGAGACAGGCAGCCTGAGGAACAGCCCTTAGAACACGGAAGAGGATGGTTAAGGAGAGGGCATTCAGTGCTGATCTTCTTCAAAACCCCTTTTCCCCCTCACTTCTAAAACCCAGAAGTTGGTCACAAAGCCATAGGGCTGGTGACTGATGCTTGGAGTCCCACAGCCACAGCTGCTCTGAACCTCTTCCTCTGGTGCTCTCGCAACTTAGGCTTTCCTGGGCCCTGGAGATACCCTTAGCAGTTAACGTTCGCTCTTGCGGAGGATCTCGGTTGGATCCCCAGTACCCATACAGTGGTTCCATAATCATCTGTAACTCCAGTTCTAGAGGCTCCGCCCTCTCCTGAGCTCTCTGAGCACCACACATGCACATGGTGCACCTACAGACACACATGTAAAAGAAATAATTAAAAAAAAAAACTTTGCTCTTTTGAGTTCCTGATAATTTATTCACTCAGTCAAACTACATTGCCCATGGCCAGACTTTCTCATCTGTCCCTCCGTTCTTCTAGCATCCTACATGGAGTTGCTATTTTTCCTTTTTTGAATAGGTAATATATTTACACTGCTCAGAAATAAGGTGTATAAGAAAGGCGATTGTGAAAATTCTCTTTCCCTTGCCTGGCTTTCATCAAGTCTGTTTCACATACCATCGGATCCTGGTTCTAGTGCTAGCAGTTGTTAATGTATCTCCAGAGTTTCACCATGGGTGTGGAAACAATTGTGCTTTGTAAAACACAAAAGGTAATAACAATCTTCCATTTTTGTGCAACTCCCATTTTCTCCATTGCTCTTTAAACACATTTCCATTTCCTTCCCTCTCGATCCTGTCCCCAACCCCTCTCATCCTTGCTTTCTCAGTACCTAGTAACTCCTTGTACGGAATGTCATTGCTTTAAAGCGGGTCTCTGTTGATGGACATTTGAAGTGTTTAAGCGTTTTACAGTTGCTGTTTTAAATGCCTTAGTGAAGGGCTGGGGACAGCGAAGGTTAGACTAGGGTAAAGAGCGAAACTGAGACTATCTTTAGCTGTAAAGCTGTGATCTGGGAGGCAGGAATTAAAAACCTTCTGGCTCTGCCTTGTGACGGAGCACATCTGGAGTGCCAGAGGCTGCGTTTTGGCTACAGCTGTTCACTGGGGAAAAGACGGGAAACAATCTTCTCTGGTGAAACCGCAACACACCTGAGCTCAGCTTGCTGTCTCAGGGTGAGGACAGATTGACAGCTGGTGTATGAGCTGCCCAAAGGTAAACTCTTGTAATAAAGAAATTGATAGCATGACAGATAGCGGAGAGATAAGGGCTGTTATCCACCGATAAAGCTCTTTCAACAGGCTGCTACCAATTCGATCCCGTAGCTTGCAGCTGAAGAAAAGAGACCAATAGTTCATTCCTACACCTCTGAGGAAGTTCTGACCTAGCAGTCAGGGATTCGTCATTGTACAGACACACGGCAGATAAAATCCCCCAGCAAAGGGCAAAGAGTTTAAAACAGAAACAGTGTATCTTAGATGTGCAATATTTGGTAATACAGTAATTATTTTGGTGATAGGATCAGGCAGGGGAAGTTTCATCTTAGGTTTTTTTGAGGTTAGAAATCACATGTGTGAGATTTTATGTTGTCGTTTTGGTGGGAAACCTTGGTTTTCCTTTGTAGGTAGATAAGGATTAACTTGTTTGCTGACATCACAGGTCACCACTATACTTAGAGATGGATAAAACCTGAAGAATTTGAGGGTTGTACCCGAGAAATTAGAATGTGAAATTGCGGAATATTCATATACTTTACACTGTGTGAATACAGGTTGCTGTGACTGGTTTAATAAAGAAGCTCATTGGCCAATAACTGGACAGGATAAAGTCAGGCAGGAGAGCCGAACTGAGAATGATGGGAAGAAGGGTGGAGTCAGAGGAGTCTGGAGCAGAAGCAGAGAAGCAAGTAGGCCACGCCATGCTGAGAAAAGGTAACCAAGCCACCGGCAAAGCATAGATAAGAAATATGAGGTATTTAAAAACGTACAAGTTAGCTAATAACAAACTTGAGTTATTGGCTGAACATTTATATATATATATTAAGTCTCCATCTCCATGTTTGTTATTTGGGGCCTGGAGGGCAGAAAAGAAACATTCACTTACATAAAATTATCAGCCAATTCTCTTTTGTAAACTGGGTGAAATTTCAATTATTTTGAATTTATATTATTTATGTTGCAAGGCATTTCATGATTCCTTATTTCTATGGTCAGTGAAGACTTTAACCACTCACCCTGCTCCCTTTGAGACCTGCGCTCACTACTTAGCCCTGGTTGTCTTGGTACTCTCTATGTAGACCAGCCTGGCCTCTAACTTAAAGAGATCCATCTGCCTCTGCCTCCTGAGTGATGGGATTAAAGGTGTTTGACACCATGCCCTGCTGATACTGTATACTTCTGGTGTTTAGACACAAGCTTAAAGGTTCCCTTGACCATGCTTGCTCCCTTTCTCTTTTGTTTTAAAAGAACCAAAAAGAAGTCAGGTGCCACTGGAGACACACACCTGTTAATCTTGCGCTTGGGTGATGCGCAGAAGGGTCAGGAATTCAAAGTTATTCTTGGAACGTGGCGAATTCTAGTCTTCCTGGGCTGCATCAGACCTAGTCTCAAAAATGAGAGCAGATGAACAAACGAAAGATTAAATAAAAGGAGAGAAAAATGTAACATTGGAGTTGAATGGTGACGGCAAGACAGAAGAAGGAACACAGCCGCAGTGTGATTGACGTGGGGTTTCCCAAGCCTTGGTCTTCAGGAAAAGCCTTTCAAACAATGCAGTTTATGAATGTATTTATTAAAACTAGCAAGGCTCTTGGCATTGGAATGAGTTGGGCATACTTTGCATCTTTTGTAACTATGGAAAACTTTTCTGAGGTTCATTGAGAAATATTTTTGTTCCTTGTTTCTGTGTTGAAGCAGCGTCTCACTGTATAGCTTAAATTGGTGTGGAACTCGTGACCGCCCTTTGCATGATGGGATTGCAGGCATATGCCACCACGTCTACTGTGGGAAAAATATTTATCAGTTCATTGAAATCCAAGTAACTCTGGAAGGTAGTCAAATTTGAACTTCTTTTTCTTCTATGAAGACAGATGAAGAATACAAACAACCAAAGCAAGGGTGTTTTATCTTCGTCTCATGGACTTATGTCATATAAAAACCCCAGGGAAGGTCTTCTTTGCTTCTCATTTTTCACCTTTTGGTTTCAAAAATTTCTACCAGAGGACAACTTGGAGGACTTGCTTCTCTCCTTACACCATATGAAGCCCAGGGCCTGAACTCGGATCTTCAGGCTTGGTGACAGGGCTGTCACTTCCTGAGCCTTCAGCTAGGCCCTGAGCCATCTTGCCTGCCCCAATTTTAGGCTTTTGAAAGTAATTTTTTGAAGGTTTGGAGGGGCAATTTCAGAAATATGGATAAATAGCTTGCTTATTCATGAGCCAAACAAACTTTAAGACTCCATAATGAACAGATTATGTTTTCCCCAAGCTGAAGTGGCAGGCAGTTGTGATCTGATGTGGTGCTGGGAATTACCTAAGCAACGTATTAAGCACATCCTCTGTGGTTAAGCCACACACTGATCCCACCTGGCTAACATCTATCAACCTGCTGTCACCTGTAACCTACTGAAGAAAGTCTTTTGTATTCGTGAGACTAAGTTTGGGCCTGTTCTCTGAGGCTCCCGTGGTGTTCAGTGGCCCAGCTGTGTTGTGATGTTGAAGACACGCTAGCATGCTATGCTTTGTGCCATGGCTCTATTTACTGGCCCGCTTCTCTTTTCCCCAGCCTACCATGCTCTTCTGGTGCTCAAGGATTGTGTTTTGTTTACGATTATGCCTCTGACACTGAGCACAGTGTCAGGTATATGGGAAATACTTATGGAATAAATTATGTACAACTGAATAAGTTAACAAAATACTTTGGCATTGTTATCCAAACAATACTTTTTTTGTATACAAAGCTCTCTTTGGCCAATTTTGAAAAATAAGTTTCAAAAAGGGGAGTGGTAGACAATGGATTAAGATTCTCTGTTGAGGAACTGGAGAGATGTCTCAGTGGCTAATAGAGCAGACTGCATGCAGGGCAGTGGTGGCGTAGGCCTTTAATCCCAGCAGAGGCAGGTGGACCTCTGTGAGTTTGAGGCCAACCTGATCTACATAGGAAGTTTCAGGACAGCCAGGGCTACACAAAGAAACCCTGTCTCAAACCCCTTTCACCCCCATAAGGAGGGCAGACTGCTCTGCTCTTTCAGAGGGTGGGTCCTTGGTTTCCAGCACCCAATTCAGGCGGCTCACAACTTCCTAAGACTCCAGTTCCCAACACCCTCTTCTGGTCTCCCCGGGCGGCAGAGCTCATCTGCACATAGCCCACAAAGAGACCCATGTATACACATAGTGAAAAAATAAAAATAAGTCTCTAGAAAGAATTAATGTGAGTAAAATAACATTGATTGTCATTTTGCTTCTATCCTTAACTTTCAAAATACTAAAGTGGATCTTTAGTAATTACCCATAATTAAATTACATTATTTGACTCCTAAATTTTATTGTGAAAATCTTCAATCACCCATGAATGGGATAAATTGCACGTCATAGTATATATCCATCGTCTATACTCTACATGTCAGACAAGGTGTCCCATCATGCCCGGCTTAGACATAGATTTTATCATTATTAATTGTTATTATTATTACTTTGGTTTTTTGAGACAGGTTCTCACTATGTAGCTCTGGCTGTTCTGGAACTCACTATGTAGACCAGGTTGGCCTCAAACTTCACAGAGATATTCCTACCTCTGCCTCTATAGTGCTGGGGCTAAAGTCGTGTGCCATTATGCCCAGCTGACATGAATTATAAATGTATATTTTTACCATAATAAAAAAGTCTATCGTGGTGGTTTACCACTTTAATTAATCATCCATGAGGCAGAGACAGGAGGATCTCTTTGAGTTCAAGGTCAGCCTGCTTGTACCACACAGAGAGTTCCAGGCCAAGCAAGGTGACATAGTGAGGCCCCCATCTCCAAAAGGAAGACTTATTTTAAAACTGTTGACCATAACTAAGTAAAAAGAAAAATCATCTACTAAAAAGTTAACAACAAAAGAAGGAGCAAAACCTCATTTTAAATTCAAAAGGGAAAAATACATTGTTTTCATGTAGCAACATTAGTGGAAATGCCCAAGAATCGAGTCAGGTAGCAACCTAGTTCAGTCTGAAGGACATGGAAAGAGAAAGACAGAAGACGATTGTCGATGTGTGTGTGTGGTGTGTACATTCTTCCTACATTTCCAGCTACTTAGCCCCCTCTCCCCCCGCCCCCTTTTTTTTCTTGGTTCCAGGGTCTTCACCATAAACAGCTTGTTCAGGGATTGCAAGCAACAGGGCGCTTCCTCCAGAGGCAGGGTTTGTTTCTATAGCAATTTAGAAAAGACACAATTTAGCTGCAGAGTGCAAATTGCTGTGGACACTCTGGTCATGTTCCCTGGGTAGGTCAGGTGAGGTGGAAGTTCTTACAAAATCATAGTCCGGTTCTATTGGATTAGCTTTTTTCTTTCTTTCTTTCTTTCTTTCTTTCTTTCTTTCTTTCTTTCTTTCTTTCTTTCTTTCTTTCTTTCTTTCTTTTCCTGACAGAGTTCCAAATTGAAGTTATTACTTAGCCCAATTGGAGGTAGTTAACAAGGATCCCATCAAATGTCACGGAAGTCTTTGCTTAGCATGCAAGATTGGCTCCCATGCTGATGAGCTGACAGGAAGCAAGTCTGGCCTTGAAGACAGATGGACAGCGGGTTTTCTCAGCATTGAGGGTCCAGAAGGCTAGCTTGCAAACCTTGTGCACAGTCAGCCCCCATGCCGATGCCACCACTGAGTAAGCACTGCCCTTGACATCACCATCAAGTGGCCTGAAGCACCACAGAGAACTGGTGAACAGATACTACATTGTCCTCCCGCCACAGGCAGCAGAGAAATGCAGATAAGACATGTGGGCCCTGACTTTGATTTTACACATGTATGTATATGGAGGTCGAAGAGAAACTTGTGGGCATCAGCTCTTCCCAAAGGACTGGACTCAGGGCATCATCAGGCTTGGTGCCCCATCTGCTGAGTTACCCCACTAGCCCACTGCCCATGCCCTTTGTTTTTAAGACTAAAATCTCAACCATCTGTTCAAAGTAGTCAAATTTTGTGAAGAAAGCTGTGAAGAAAGGGAACTGAAGTGAACTGATTGAGAATTTTTTTTTCTTTCTGAGACAGGGTTTCTCTGAGTAGCTCTGACTATCTTGGAACTAGCTCTGTAAACCAGGCTGGCCTCTAACTCACAGAGATCCTCCTGCCTCTGCCCCCCAAGTGCTGGGCCACTGCAGCCAGCTTGAGTGAGAATTTTAAAGAAGCTTTATTTGCTTTTATGCTATTTGTATGGGTGTTTTGCCTGCACGTATGTGTGTACACTATGTGTGTGCACTATGTGTGTGCACTACGTGTGTGTACTACGTGTGTGCACCTATGTGTGTGCACTATGTGTGTGCACTACGTGTGTGTACTACGTATGTGCACGTATGTGTGTGCACTACGTGTGTGCACTATGTGTGTGCACTACGTGTGTGCACTATGTGTGCACTCCGTGTGTGCACGTATGTGTGTGCACTATGTGTGTGCACTACGTGTGTGCACTACTCAAGGAGGCACTGGAACTCCTGGAACTGGATATACAGACATCTGGAGCTGCCATGTGGGTGCTGGAAACTGAACCCTAATCCTCTGCAAGAGCAGTAAATGTTCTTAACTGTGGAACCATTTCTCTAGCCCACACGAGAATTGTTTTATAGTATATTTTTTATTTTTGAGGGACTCTCTCTATGTAGCCCTAGCTGTACTAAAACTCACTATGCAGACCAGGCTGGTCTTGAACTCACAGAGATCTGTCTGCCTCTGCCTCCCAAAAGTGCTAGTTTTAAAAGCTTGCACCACTATTCCCAGCTTGAGAATTGTTTTAAAAGGAAGGTAGGAAACACATTTTCCTGCTTGCAAAAGTTCATAGATAAATCAATATTGTGCAAAGTATTTTTTAATTTTAAGAAATACCTTGAGATTGAATTAAAAAGTACTTTCAGATGCTTTGAAATCAGCTCTTAATATTCTCTTTGGTTTTATGTGGGTTTTTTGTTGTCTTTAAAGATTATTTTTATATTTATGTGGGTATGTGTGCATTTGTATGCCATATGTATTTTACCTGCATTGTGAATGTAGGTGACACTGGAGTGCAGGTGTTGGGTACCCCGAACTTTAGAATCGCCGGCACGTGTTTGCGAGCCGCAGACTGGGAACTGAACTGCACTCAGGTCCCCTTGAAGAGCAGGAAGCTCTTAACCCAGACCCATCTCTCTGTCACAGGATTTGACATGTCTTTGAACTGGTCTGCCACCTGTCTGGGGCCCATCTTGAATATTCAAGCCATTTCCCTGTTCTGCCTTTCCTTGGGAACATTTGTGACTTCATTCACGTTTTCTTGTCTATGAATCAAAACAAAAGCTTGAATTCAAAGTTCCTTCAGATATAGTTTGTCCATAGATTGGCAACTTAAAAAGCCTGTAGTAAAACTCTTTAAAATGAGAAGTGTGGCTATTGTCACATACCTCTCTCTCTCTCTGTCTCTCTGTCTCTCTGTCTCTCTGTCTCTCTGTCTCTCTCTCTCTGTCTCTCTTTCTCTGTCTCTCTGTCTCTGTCTCTGTCTCTCTCTCACACACACACACACACACACACACACACACACACACGAGACTTTTAAATTTCTCGCTGTTTAAAAATGAAGCCTGAGTAATGTGTCCCTCTAGATTCTGTTTGGAGTTACTAGCCATAGCTTTCTCTCAGCTGTGGCGACCATCTCTGCATTTTCGGAGCCCTCCTTGGAGAGCATGGTAGGAAAGCTCTCTGAGTGTCACTGTTCCTGTTATTGATGTTGGTGGCAGAGCCTTCTAACTCCAACCCCTGCTGAGCCTTTAGAAACCTGGTAGATTGTTAACAAGGTTAGCTGGAGTTCATGAACTCTCCTCTGTAGACATGCAAAGTCTTAGCGCTTTGATATGGAATTGGCAGGGAAAGTGGTCTCATATTAAAAAAAATACATTGTTTATAAAGGACAAACTTATCAAAGCATGTTAGGTTTTAATACAGTTTCTGCTGTAGAAATATTGCATTTTCACAAGGAATGTACCTAGAGAATTGTTATAGAAACTTGGTTCTGACAGTATGCATAGAATCCCCCAGCCCTTTAAAAGCAAATAACGAATGGTTTTTTTCCTATATGTTAATGGAAGCAATTTAGAAATATTTAGTTATTTACATAAAGAAAGTGTATGGTAGCAGTGCCACGAAAATCAGTCATTTGGAAATGATCAGAATCCGTGGTCATTAAAGGGTGTGATTGTTGCTCGTATACAATTGAGGACATATTTAGAGGAACAATTGCCACTGCTGCATTAGATTTACAGTTAAGATGCCCGGTGGGACACACAGTGAACTGCAGAACCAAGGTATTTTTCTAGGGGGAGTCTGGGTATGGAAACTAGAAGAATTTGCTGGTCCCTGAGGATCTCACAAACACCCCTGGGGAAGGCTCTATTTATTGTCAGAATTTAGCAACAGGAGGGGAAAAACTCAGAGAATCACCGAACAGGGCATCTCTTCCTCCTCCCTTGGCTCTTGGTCCTGCACCCTCTCAATAGGTCTTTTAAGCTAAAGGAACATGTTTGACCTCATTCCAGCTATGGGCTGATTCATGGGGTCGGACTCCACTAGTCTGAATAGCTCTCTCCAGGAAAGGGAGGTACTTCCTGGTGGGTGCCTGGCTTCATTGTGTGGAAAACTGGCTGCTCCGCTTACAACCCCCCCCCCCATTAGCATTTATTGAGTATTTGGTGAACAGCTGGGCACACCAAAAGGAGGAAGAGCTGAAGCCAGCTGATCTTTCAGGGGTCTTTCCCCTCTTTTGTCCAGGGAGACAAAAAGTGCCCAGTAGAGGTACTGAGAGGTTCCCCCACGTAGATACGAATCACACTGGCCGACAGGCATCCTGGTGTGTAGAGGAGCCCACCTGGCAGGAGAAGGCATTGTACCCAGACAGCGCGGAACAAAAGAATCAGGCTGTGTTTGGAAGGCAGCAAGCAGCCTGGTGTGCGACTTAGGGTTCAAACAAGGCTTGTGGGATGCGGAGGTGAAGCAGAGTGATAAAAGCTATGGTCTCTCTCTCTCTCTCTCTCTCTCTCTCTCTCTCTCTCTCTCTCTCTCTCTCT
>NW_004949109.1:6248578-6253752 GCF_000317375.1 Microtus ochrogaster
AGCAGAGGATTCTATCTCTTGTTATGTTATACAAGCCGTTAAAAGAAAAATATTAAAGTTAGGTGGCAAAGGGTTACTTTGACACGAGGGCTGATCAAAAAATAGGTTAGAAACAGGGAATTTAGGAATCCAGGTGAGAAGTGATAGAAGTTTCATATTAAAACTAGGGAGATTTGGGAGGCAAAATTAACCATATTTAGTGATAGATTGGATTTTGGGAGTTGTGGTGGTTTGAAAGAAAATGATCCCCAAAAGGAGGGCAAAAGGAAGTGTGGCCTTGGAGTAGGTGTGACCTTATTGGAGGAAGTACGCCATGCTGGAGGAAGTATGTCATCGTGGAGGCAGGCTTTGAGGGCTCATATACTCAAGCCATGCCCACTGAGACAGACCACGCGAGCTGTATGAGTCTAAGCTGCTTCTCCAGCTTCTTGTCTGCCCGCACCGTGCCATGCTCCACCATGACTAAAACTCTGAACTGTACACGAGCCACCCCAATGAAATGTTTTCCTTTAGAAGAGTTGCGGTGGTCATGGCGTCTCTTCACAGAGATAGAAACCCTAACTAAGAAGAAGGAAGCAAAAGGAGTGACGAATGATTTCAGAGTTGTGGGAACTGGTGCTGGTGTGGACAGTGGGAGGGCAGGATCTCCAGACTACAGGGCAGGACCAAGATGGCTTGTCGCTTTTAGAAGACAGATGGGTTAATGGTGTGCATCTTGGCAGTGCAAGTCCCTAGAAATGGTTATTGTTCTGACAGAACTCCTGAAGTGAGAACAGAAAACTGCAGGGATGAAAGACGAGGAAGGACAAACAGACTTCCAGAGAGCCAAGCTCTAGAAGTTCCCATGAAGGAACAGTCAGTAGTGTTGCTTCCCATAGGCAAACTGCCCTCCTCGCGGTGTTTCTCCTGCCCCCCTCGCGTTTCTCCAGACTGCCCAGGCAGGGGCAGGGCCATCTCTTGAGGTCCAGTCAAGGAGAATTACATCCCCCGAGGAGCTGCTTCCTTCTTTTTCTCCTACTACCTTAACCCCCCATTTTAAATATTGGCTCCTATACTCTGGTTTCTCTTCAGATCGTATAAATCTTTCGCCTTTTTTAAATATTGGCTCCTTTCTGCAGTGACCTTGGGACCCCCAAAGCACTTGACAACGACAACATGTGCCCTGAGTTCACAGTGAAGAAGTGCTCATTAACAGAGCCACACAACAGTTACCATTTTGTGTATGCGGTGAACCGCACATCTCTGCTCCCCAAACTGGCTTACAACTAACCTAATGAGCCAGTATCCTTGGTGATTCACACCCCCCCCCCCAATATCACCCCCAGCCAGAGTGTCATTGACAGGAGACTTGGGCTCAGGTTGGGTGGAAGTCTGCCCTGCACCTTGAGCCTCTAACTCTAACTTCACGCCACATTGTTTGAGGGGATCCAAGAACAAACTCTGATCAGGAGAAACCAGCCAGGCATTCCTCTTTTCTAGTTCCCAGATGCCTAGAAATTCCTCTCATAAAAACAGTTCCTTGGGACTGGAGAGGTGGTTAAGAGCACTTGTTCTTGCAGAGGACCTGGGTTCGACTCCCAGCACCCACATGGTGGGCCACAACCATCCAGAACTCCGGTCCCGGAATACTGGAAGCCCTCTTCTGACTTCCTGGGGGTACTAGGCATGTATGTGATGCATACACATACATGCAGGCAAAACATTCATACACAGAAGACAAAATAAATAATCTAAAAATAAAACCAGCCAGTTCTTCACCAGAGCGACAGGAGCCTCATTATCTGAATGAACTCAGGCAACTGTGGAGGCCAATAGCCCTTGCACCTGAACATCTTCCTGCTCTAGGCATTACAAAGTTTCATTTCTCCAAATCCCTGACCCACAGAAAATGAGTTAAGAGGGAAAGGAGCAAACTTACATCAGCTGTGAAAGGCAGACGCCGGGAAGAGCAATAGGCTGAAGGAGGAGAGGGAAAGTGCTGGTGGATTTTATAGCAGCTTCCAGGAGATGTTGCTGCCTGCTCTGTCCTAACGTAATCTCAGTGACAGGGGTTCAGCTCATGGAGGTCTTGGATTCTGTTCCCAGCACCCAAAAAAGAAAACCCCACCCTCGACTCACCGAGCCCTCACGACTCTGACATCATTTTACCCATTTTCCAGGTAAGGAAGCTGAGGTGTAGAGATGTTGGGTAAGTTACCCAAATCAAACAACAGATACGTGATGTCCTCAGATGCAAACCCTGGTAGTTGCCCCAAAGTCTGTGATCTCACAAATAAAAGAGAAGGTGGCAAAAGAGACAAAACTGGGTGTGGTTATGCCTGTCTGTAATCATAGCCCTGAGAGGCCAATGCAAGAAACTCATGAGTTCTAGAAGTGTCCGGCGTACATAGTGAGGCCCTGTCTCAAAAACAAAATAAGTTGGGCATGATGGCATATGCTTATAATGTTTCATAACAAAACCCAAACAACTTAGAGAGAGAGAGAGTGTGTGTGAGCACACACATGATATTGCTTACTCTCCTCAGCGACTGGTTTTCAGTCAGGCTCTTCCTTTTTCGTCAGCCATCAAAACACTCCCTTTCCACCGCCTTGTGCTTCCCACAGTCAGTCTGGCTTATCCTCTGCCCGCCCATGGTCTCCCAACGCAGAGGCCCAAGCACATGGCTGACAAAAATCCTTGCAGGCAGAGCCAGGGCACGCATCTTCCCACAGTCTGTCTGCACAGTCCTGCTGTTTGCACAGCTGGGCTTGTTGCTCCTAACGGCAGAGAAGGGGGGCACGAAAAGACACTGGGTGTCAGAAATCTTTTCATGGTCTGACCAGAAGAAATGAAACTCAGGTCGGGAGGTTTCTGCTGCCGTTTCAGAGGCCGGCACTCTTTCCTTTTTCAGTTTCCTGTCAATGGGCGTGGGGGACAGTATAGCAATTACTGTATAAATGTTGCCATTTGATTTTGAGATTTGCCCAAGGGAAGTTCCTTCCTAAAGAAATTGATTTTTTTTCCTCTTGCAAATATTTAAATCTCTTTCTAAATGGAATATTTGTGACCTTTCTGTGACCAGACTGGTCCATTGTGTTCAGTGGCTGCCTGGCCCACCCCTCCTTCCTCCGCCTCCCGCAACGACTCTGCGCCTGTTTTTCCAATTTAAAGAAACTGTTCACGGAAATCCCACCATGAGGGAAAACAGTGTGAGTCAATACACTTTGGGCCAGGGCCAACGCTCAGGTAATGAAGTCCATGGTACTTAGGCAAGAAGGGATTTGCCCCACGATTATAATCAACCTGTCAGTTGTCTCTCATAAACGCAGGATGGCTAGGTGTATTCGAAGACCCTGTTTGGAGTCGGTTGAGCGGGTGCCCTTGCGTAAGGAATTTAGCAGCTACTCACAGAACTGCTACACTTAGGTACTGATTACCAGTGAGTATACTCTATCAAGGTCTGAAATTGAGAAGAGCTATTCAGAGTTCTTCTAGGACCTCACAGGTATTTCCTTGTGCGGTGTCAGCATTTATGCTCTTAGAGGCACGCCGATGATCCCTTTGCTTAGGTGACTCCAGGGGCAGGCTGAGCAGGTGACAGGAGAAACACGGCACTGTGTGACCGAGGGATGTCAGTCAGCAGAGGAAGGTCCAGAGAACTCTCGGTTTCCTGCAGAATGGTCCCGAGAATGCTCCTACGGAGCAGGCGCACTGGTCATGCGCTGTCTCCAAACTAAGTGGATCCCAAATCAGATTCTGTGAAGTAGAAACCACATTAAAAATTACATTTGGACCAAATGTCCCCTTTCCTTCCCACAGGAATTGCAATTTTGATCAAATCAACACTGAACAGTATGATTTTTCCTTCCTTGCTATGGTGTGCCTGGGAATGTGACAGAAAGTCTTCTCAAGGCTTTGCTTTCAACATGCATTTACCTTTTAATGATACATTCTCCACCTGTGAAAAAATCTAATAGCCCACAGAAAATCAACACATTTTAAATGTTCTCAGTATATTTAGGCTGTCAGCAGCGTCCCGTCTGACATCCGCCATTACTCCACTTCCGCCTTTAATGGCAAGATTGTTTTCTAAAGACAGTCTAATGACACAAGATTCCTAAGTTCTGCTGGAGCATTGAACTGAGGATGACCTGAACAGACAGCGACACTCTGGCCATCTGTCACCGATGGACGTATTGATCTGGACATGGTGGCCGAGGGCACTGTGTACTGAGGTGTTGATAACCCTCCTTCATATGTTTGTGATGGGTTTGATTTCTCATTGTCCTCCCCAGCTACAGGGCCCTTGGGCAGTAAGCAACCTGGCTGGAAAAGCACGCCACCGGGTCAAAAGGGTACATCAGTCCTCAGACGTTATTCTCTCGGGTCACCCTCTAGCACATCTAAAGTGCAAGAAAAAGAGCCCTTCAAAAAAGTTTTTCTTTGGAAAACTTCCAAGTACCCAGGAGGTTGCTGCCCACCTACACTGAAGGCCCGTTTTGCCTTGCTTCTACCTGTCAGACCCCTTTCAAACAGTCTGAGAGCCGCTTGTGGTTAGTGTTTGCTGTGTCTCTGAAGTCAAAGGAGCCTGTTTTTAACGTTCCGAAAGGATGGCAAAGGTAAATGGAGGAACCCTGATCTCAGATTCTGTTCTAGGCACAAATAAATGAAGCTCTTTGGTCGACCATATGGGGAGTCCGCTCCCTGGTGCTCGAAGCAGTTCGGTGTGGTCTTCTGAAGGAATCTATTCTCAGTGAGTTTAAGTGGTGAACGCAGCTCTGTGACAACTCGCACGAGAGAAAGGTTTTTCTCTTTTGGATAAGCATCTTTTTACATCCTGTGCAGGTTGACAAGAAACTAAATCCTTAAAAGACTGCCTTAAGTATTTACATATGGCCATTTGGAGCAATTACTACATTATAAAAATGAAAAGTCACAGTTGTATAAATGACTCACCATTTTGAAAGTAGTGAAAAAAGTAAAGTAATACACACACACACACACACACACACATATTAGACTCTAGCAAAATCCTGTCTGTTTCAGTAAGTACTCTGTAAACATTAATTGTTGATGATACAGAAACTACCTTTGTTTTTGGGTTGTTGTGTGTGTACTAGGAATCACGCCCAGGATTTGTATGTATGCCATGTATACACTTTTAACATCGAGCTATACCCAGGATTTGTATGTA
>NW_004949109.1:6253895-6258093 GCF_000317375.1 Microtus ochrogaster
AACAGGGTTGGAAAGTTCCATATGACATATAAGGGGACCAAACACCGAAGGGACCAAGCAACGTACTCAGAATCCTCAAGGATACAGTCATCTAACTAATGATTGGGGAATGTCCGTCATATTAGCTTATTTATAAAACTTATTATTCAGCAAACATCTTATAAAATTCTTAGAAGTTCTTGGGGGACCTCACAGCGGGATTATATTAAGTCTTTTCCAAGGCCAAGTTTCAATACCCAGCGCACATATGGCAGATTATAATCATCTGTAGCTCTGGTGTTAGAACATCCAACTCTCTCTTCTGGTCTCAGTGGGCGCAGGTGGTGACTCACAGACATGTGTGGTAACCAGTGCGGCTTGGGGCCTTGACCTGAACAGGGCCTTAAGGGAATGAAGGAAGGACAGACACAGACACAGGAACAGAAAAGCTGCAGCCAAGTAGGCAAGTACTATGGCAGGCAACCCAGAACATAGCGTGTTTATAAGGACAGCACAGAGGGAGGGGCTGACTAGTCTCAGGACGAGGTGTACGTAGGTGAGAAGTGTCGGACTATAAGAATCTGGGAAGAGGAAGCTGCACTTGCTAGTTTTTGCACACCCTCCGTACACACTAGTGCTTGTACCCTATCAACAGTCACACTCAGACCAGAGGAGGACTTTGCCATCCCACTGGGCCTGGCCTTGGGGAGGAGGCTTTGGCCCTGGGCTTGAGGCACTGGCTCTTGCCGTAGCCACCAGGTCAAACAATACAATCTCTCAGGTCTTCATCCATTCTTTACACATCCACTCACGGCTTCCTCTGCTCCCCACAGACATGCATGTAGGAAAAACCACAGGAAGTCTTGTGGTATTTGTCATTTTGTAGAGAATTTATGATTCAGAAAAGAAATCAAGGATGCTCTGATTGGAAGGCAGCTGGGTGAGGACTAAGAGCAGAGGTTCAAGCAAGCCCCGGCTCCATCCGGTGGCTTTTACAGACGGAGATAATGGAAACACAGAAAGGGTCTTGTTTGCCCCGTTTCTTTTTCACCGTTTTTTGTTTGTTTATTTGGTACGGTTTTTATTTATTTGGGGCACGTATGTGTGGAGGTGGGAGAACAATTGGTGGGGGTCAACTCTCTCCTTCCCTTTGGTGCTTTCCTTGGGTCTCTTGCCATCGTATTTGCAGGAAAAACATGCCCCTGAGTTTGTACCTTGAATCCCAACCCTTCCTTTTGTAACTAGGGTCATCATTCTATTTTAACTCCTTCTGCTGTCTTAAAAACACCCTGCCCAAAAGCAACTTTGCAGAAGAAAGGATTTATTGGGTTTATACTTCCAGGTCACAGGCCATCACTGAGGGGAAGGGTCTTGAAGGCAGGTCTGTATGCTCTCCCATACAGCATTACCTCCAACCAAGGACTTGCTTCCAGCAGGAGCCATGGAAGATGCCCCTTGCTAAGTAACTCACAGATCAGCCTATACTCAGCTGGCTTTTTTGATATACTTCAGGACCACTTGCCTAGATGGTGACACCCACAGTGGGCGTGTCCTTCCCACCAGCTCCCAAATAACCGACATGGAGACAGAATATGGATATCGCATATGCTCAGCTGATAGCTCAGGCTTGTTATTAGCTAACTTTTACATTTAAAATTAACCCATATTTCTTACCTACCCTCTGCCATGAGGCTCATGGCTTGTTACCTCATTTTCTACACGTCCTGTTTCCTCTGCATCTGTCAGCATCTCCTCTGATTCCACCCTTCTGTATCCCAGCATCCTTAGTTTGGTTGTCCCATCTATACTTCCTGCCTGGGTACCAGTCAGTCACCTTTTCATTAAGCCAATTTGAGTGACAAATCTTTACAGTATATAAAAGGGTTGTTGCACAGCAGGGCTGGGCTCTCCAGCATAAATTAACACTCATGACAACCTCATGGGTAATTCCTCCACTGAGGCTTTTTCTCTAGGTAAACTCTTGGCTTTGCTAAGATGACAGTTAAAGCTTACTAGAGTAGCTATATGCCATAGTAACCAGCATAAAAGGACCTGAGAAAATGTTTCTTTAGAAAAAATAGTGCTAAAGTTAGAGTTTCAGTGACTCTTGGCTTAGGAAGCAGGACTATATCATGGTACTATAGTTGCTAACCTAGTGGTCTTTTCCTTCACCATGTAGTTGAGACCCAGGGGTCTAGAGTGTGTAAAGATTTTCTAGAATTATCAATGCAAGGCAATGGAATGAACATTATTCTGGTTTAACTTTAGGGGCACAGTACTTCAAGTAAGAAAGATATAGTTCACTTTCAGTAGTTATTTCTTTACTTTATAATATATGTATATCATTTCAATTTTGCTTTGTTTGTCTTTTGAGACAGGGTTTCCCTGTGTGACAGCCTTCCATCGCGTGGGCCTCTGATCTGCTCAGGCTCCTCAAGTCTTTATCTCACCAGTCTTTGCTTCTTTTATTTTTCTTTCTTTCTGTTTTCTTTTTGTTTATTTGAGACAGGGTGCCTCTACAAAGCCCCAGTTGTACTGGAACTCAGGAGGTAGACAGTCTGGTCTTCAACTCACAGGAATCCACCTGCCTCTGCCACCACACCCAGTTCTGTTATCTATCTGTCTGTCTGTCTATCTATCTATCTATTTAGTTTTTTCAAGACAGGGATTTCTCTGTGTAGCCTTGGCTGTCCTGGAACTCTCTCTGTAAACCAGGGCGGGCTTGAACTCAGAGATCTGCCTGCCTCTGCCTCTTGAGTACTGAAATTAAAAGCATGTGATACCATGTCTGGCTCCTGTTTCTTTTGCTTTAATATTATATAGTCCACATAAAATATTGTACCAAATTAAACAATTCCTTTTCAAGTCCTGCAGGGCTTTGAAATGTGAAAATCTTGTTAATGTCTATTATCTGGGACAGGAGTGGATACCAAATGTACGCCTTCAATTTAGTGAGAGGGTTCCTTTGCTTCCTGAGCACAGGCCTGTGAAAAGCATGACAAACGTTAATATACATCATCACCCCCTTTTCACATATGTGAACGCAGAGAGCTAGTAAGTTAAACTATCTTGCTCAAACTCATATAACTAATTCACGGTCCGGTCAGGATTCAGTTGACGTCTTTGAATCCCAGATCAGTACATTTTCTCCTGCTGTCTCTAATTATAGGACAGATATCTTAAAATCCTCCAGCACTGATCAGCCTAGAATGTGTTACCACAATTAATTCTTTTGTCCTCATGCAAGCTAACGGCTCCATAATGTTTCTAATTATGGATTATATGTAGATGTCCTCTGTATGATGATCGTTTTTAGACTAAATTTAGACTGCACTCTGAAATGCTTCATGCCCCAAGGAATGTTATAAATGTGGAACACAGTTATTGATCTGCTCCAGTGACTTCAAAGCAATATGGTCAGTATGGACGGAATCTGTTATCTTGGCCCCACACTGCGTCCTTAACAAACATCTTCTCTCATACTTTACTGAAATTAGCAGGGCAACTATGACTAATAAAATTGGTTTAGAACCAAAATTCAATAAAAGCAAAGTTAATTATATGCCTGTAAGAGAATAAGCATACAGTTAGATCAATATGCAAATCATGACCTTCGATGGTCTTCCCTGCCTTCTTCTAAGCCAGTCTTGCAAAGATTAACTTACTACCCAGAACTTCATTTCTTGAGGCCACCCACACTTAGATTATTAGGTTTTTAATTGTTTGTGTACAAACGATAAATCCGTATTCATGTCCGTGCAACAGTGTAAAAGACAAATAATGGCATCTAGCCTCATGTTAACCAAAGACCAGGGCAGTTTAGGAAACTGAATTCATAGAACGCTGTCTAGGCACTACGGTTGTACATCATGTTTGACACTGCAGGAAATACAAATTAAGTAGACACTAAAGAGTTTATCAACTAGTGTGGAAAAGACAGCCAAGTTTACAAATGTAGTGTTCGCTGGTTTGTTTTTAAATAAAAACCAGACAACAAGCAGTAGATTGGAAAATGGGTGCGTGGGTGCAGACAATGGAGGAATTTATTGCCTACTTAGGCAGTCTTCACCAAACAAATTATATTTGATTGGCTCTTGAAGAATGAGTAGAGTCTTCCCTGGAGGAATAAGAAGGCAGGACCAGGGGGAAGAACTGACCAAAAGCAAAGGATAGAACGTGTTGAATGTGTAACTGAGGACCAGAACATGGCATCTGCTAC
>NW_004949109.1:6258305-6277841 GCF_000317375.1 Microtus ochrogaster
CATGATACACCCTGTGGTGGTTTGAAAGAAGATGGCCCCCCAAGGGGAGTAGTGTTATTGGGAGGTGTGGCTTTGTTGGAGTAGGTCTGGCCTTGTTGGAGGAACTGTGTTAAGCCCTGAGGTCTCCTTTGCTCAAGTTTCACCCAGTGTGATAGACAGTTCACTTCCAGTTACCTTCAAATCAAGATGTAGAACTCTCAGCTCCTTCTCCAGCACATGCCTGCCTGCACGCCATCACGTACCATCTTGATGCTAATGGACTAAACCTCAGAACTATAAGACACCCCAATTAAATGTTCTTCTTTATAAGAGTTGCCATGGTCATGGTGTCTCTCCACAGCAATAGAAACCCTAACTAAGACATGGTAAATATACCTGAGAGTCATTCTTACATGGGAAACAGCGGGTAATAAGTTACTTATACATAAACATGAATATAGGGTCATCAAGATGACTCAGCAGGTAACGGTACTTGCCACCAACCCTTGAGACCTGTGTGGTAGAAGGAGAGATCAATTCCTAAAAGTTGTTCTCTGACCTCCATACATATGCTGTGGCACCCATATGCATGCGCACACACACACCATAGATAAATTAAAAGTTAAAAAAGAGAAGTGACTGGGAAACACGTAAATACCCAGTTAAACCCAAATTAAATGCATTTGCTGATCTCACATCCCCTTGGGTCTGAAAATGTGTGTAACCACTCTAGCACCCTAGCAGGATAGAGAGACCATCAGGGTGGACAGAGACAGTGGTTTGCCTCACTTGAGTGAGGGCAAGTAACTTAGTTTTGCAAAATTTTAAAAAAATGTATAACCTTGCAGCATGTTGCTAATAGCTTGAGTCGCTAGGTTTAGGGCAAATCAGCTAGCTTATAACTTTGCTACTGACCTCTCTACTAATCCATGATCACAGCTGCTGTTGTCAGTGCCCCCTTTTCCTCATCCTCATCCTCATCTTTTTCCTCCTCTTCCTCTTTCCTTTTGTCTTCTTTCTCTCTTCTTCCTCCTCCTTTTTTTTTTTTTTTTTGAGACATAGTCTCGCTATGTAGCTCTAACTGGCCTGAACTAGCTATGTAGACCAGACTGGCAATGCAATCAGAGATCTGCCTGTCTCTGCCTCCTGATTTTTGGAATTAGTAATATTCAAAATCACGTATGTGGGCTGTGGATGCTTCTTCAACACCTGTTAAGAGTTTAGAGCAGGAGGCTGGAGAGATGGCTCAGTGGTTAATAGCACTGGCTACTCTTCCAGAGGACCTGGCTTCAATCCCCAGTACCCACATGGCAGCTCACAACTGCTTGTGACTCCAGTTCTAGGGGACCTGACACCCTCACACAGACATACATGCAGGCCAAAACCTAATTCACACGAAATAAAAAGAAGCACACTAAAAGGAGCTTGGGGCAGAATGCTGGGACGGTGAGATGACTCAGTGGGCGAAAGCTTATGAAGGGCCTAATCAGCTGGGTTTTATCTTCAGAACCCACGCGAAGGAAAGAACTGACTCCCGGAAGCTGCCCTCTGACCTCTTTGTGCTCACCCTCGCCCATTGCCAAATAAAATTTTTTTGAAAAGAGATTAGAGCAGAATTCCCTAATCTTACCCGAAGCTTTCCTGGAGAAAACCAGTTCTTTATATTTTTGTTAGAATGAACTATAGCTTGACCCTGTGGTGCAGATCTGTATTCCTGCTGCTTGGGGGCCGAGGCAGCGTGATCACAAGTTCAGGGCCCACCTGGGCTACATAACAAGTTTAAAACCGCAAGAGCAATGTAGTGAGACCTTGCCACAAAATAAAAAAAAGTAAGAGGGCTGGAGAATGTAGTAAAATACTCGCTTAGCTTAGGGAAGGAGGAGGAAGAGGGGAGGAGAGAGAGAGACTATAAAAAATGCACTTTCTGCAGCTTTTTGTTCTTAGGCGGACTGAAGAGTTGAAGTAACTTCTTTAATTCCTAGATAACTCGAGAGACTTTTTCTTGGCTCCTTTCCTTTATTTGGCTTTCTCCATAACTTTTATTTTTAATGAAAGAAAACATACATTTTTGAAGACTAATATTCTGAGGTCATGTATCATTCCATGCCAATTATGTGATCTGGAATAAAGGGTTTCCGTCTCTAGGGCTGTGGGACTGACTGAGACCCTTTGTGTGTGGAGAAACTCATTTTCAAAGAAACCAACTGTTCTTGTGAACTTCCTGCTCACTGGTCTGGACAGACTTCCCACTGCTGTCCATTTAAGTCGATTGACTTGCAGGGTCCTTAGGCCCTCTTTGGACCATTGAATAGCTTAAGCCTCTGGGTAGACGTGAGCTGTCTGGGATACTTATACAAGGTTTTGCTTTGGGTGACAAAAAGGAACCATGAAAAAAATCATAAACACAAGCACCTTTTGCAAACATGAATATTAAAAATACACAGTCCCGACCATCTTGAAACCCAGATTCTGACTTGAGAGCACAGCTCCGTGAGAGTACAGAGGCCTCATGTCCAGCACAGGGTGGTGGCGGTGGGGTGGGGGTGGAGTGGGGACCTTGGAATCTAATAAAGTTAAACACACAGTATTATAGAAAACACCGTGTTGAGGAGAACTGGGCAAAGCATGTGGCTACTTAGTCGTTTGGGCTAGGGAAGACTTCAGTGGGCAGCCAGTTTTGAGAGTGGGCCTTAGGGATTGATGCAATAAAAATGACAAGACCTTCCAGGCTGAGAGTGTCCAGCGCTAAGATGGCTTGGCTCTGTTCTGTGTGAAATAATACAAAGTAAGAGGTAGGAAAAAATGTAAATTTGAGGATTATTTAAAAAATTCTATTGCAAGCCGGGCGGTGGTGGCCCACGCCTTTAATCCCAGCACTCGGGAGGCAGAGACAGGTGGATCTCTGTGAGTTCGAGACCAGCCTGGTCTACAAGAGCTAGTTCCAGGACAGGCTCCAAAGCCACAGAGAAACCTGTCTCGAAAAACAAAAACAAACAAACAAAAAAACAAAAAACAAAAAATTCCATTGCACCCATTCACAGAAACTACAATTTGATCACTCACATGCTACGACTTGATTTATCCTTTTGCATTACAAATAAATGGATCCATTTCATGCCTTTAGATCATCGGTCATTACATACAGGACATTGACCACAGGCTCTGGGATCCAGTGACAAAATTCAGCCTTCTTTCTCTTCCTTTAGGTTAGAAGAAAAATCACAGGTGTGAATGGCTAGACTGACAAGAACCAAGTGCGGTAGTTTTTAAAAGGTAGTAAGAATTTCTTTTCTAGAGACAGGGTTTCTCTGTGTAGCACCGGCTGTCCTGGAACTAGCTCTGCAGACCAGGCTGGCCTTGAACTCAGAGATTTGCCTGCCTCTGCCTCCTGAGTGCTGGGATCAAAGCCGTGCACCCCACCGCCCAGCAACAGTAAGATATTTCAGAAGTAAGATAATCTAATCTCATGATTATTCCAGTTCCGTATTGCACTAGGTACCATTTGATGGATACAATAAATTATATCACAGTTTTGATGCTTTAAAGGACATGTTTTCCTCTAAGCCATACACAAATACTTATATGGAAGTACTAATAGCCAATCTGTAAATTGTTGAAGTTTTATTTCTTTTTATTTTATATATTTTATATGTGGGTGCTTTGCCTGCCTGTGTACCACATTCATACAGTGTTCACATGGGTCAGGAAAGGGTATTGGGTCTCCTTAGATTGGAGTTACAGATAGTGGTTAGCCACCATTTGGATGCTGGGCATTGAACCTGGGTTCTTTGGGAGAGCAGCCAGTGCTTTTAACCACAGAGGCATCTCTCTAGTCCCAAATTGTGATTTTTTTTTTAAACCAGCCTTCTTTTCTTCCAGGCCACATATGCAACATAGAGAATAAATTAAGAATTTATTTTTTATTTATAAAAGGATACCCCAATGGTTTTTTTTGCTAAGTATCATAAAAGATTACTGATTCTCAGAAGGAGGGAAATAGACTTAAAGCCTTTTTATAGTCATGAAAATTGTAGGTTATAAAAATGCTGTTGTCTCACACTGCTCAAAGCCTTTGAAATGAACTTGGAAGTATGAGGCTCCCACTCTTCACTGCCCAGACATTATTATTTGTCCAAATAGTACTAGCATCCAGCACCCCTGAGGTATACATGGGCAGAGGGAATTTCTGTGAGTTCAAGGGCAGTCTGGTCTGTATAGCGAGTTCCAGGCCTGCTGGAGCTACACGTGAGACTATGTATCAATACAGACTTTAAAAACAGAGAGTAAACTGCTGTGGGATAATCTCTCTGTGCACTGTGAAGCTGTGTCTCTTTCAAGGCACATTCCGATTGGTTTAATAAACAGCTGAATGGCCAATAGCTAGGCAGGAGGGAATAGGTGGAACTTCTTCCGGGTGGAGAGAGGGACTCTGGGAAGGAATCAAGAGAGGCAGAGATTCGCCATCCACACACGGAGGAAGTGGGACAGACAGTATGGAGGAGAAATAATGAGCCACGTGGCAGAACATAGATTAAATGGGTTAATTTAAATTATAAGCGCTAGTTGGGAACAAGCCTAGACCTAGGCCAAACTTTCACAGCTAATAAGAAATCTCCGCATCATTATTTGGGAGATGGTGATCCAAAGACAGTCCGACTGTGGTGGATGGGATTCCCACCATGTTTATCCTATGCATACGGTGCATATTGGTGAGACGGTACGGTGTGGGAGGGGGAAGAGCCTTGCACAGTGCACTCAGGTGAAAAATTAACTGATAGTGCAAGGCACAAGCAGATGTGTCAAAAGACAATCCAAGGACGTGTGCCACACATTGGTCAGAAATGAGGACAGGGATCCAGGAGAACATGCCCGAGGATAGATGTCATACTGTTCTTTATGTATAACACATTACACAGGTGACCGAATAATCTGGGTTTTAACATGCCCGAGGGTAGATGTCATACTGTTCTTTATGTATAACACGTTACACAGGTGACCGAATAATCTGGGTTTTAACATGCCCGAGGGTAGATGTCATACTGTTCTTTATGTATAACACATTACACAGGTGACCGAATAATCTGGGTTTTAACCCAGCGGTATGTTTCCGGAGTCTTTCCGTGCCAGTCCCTAATAGTTCAGTCTCGCTCTGAAGATTTGCCTTGTTTCCTGCCCTGTGTGTACTGTGGCCCACTGAGCCACCGCCAGTGGTAGTTGCTAGTGTAGTCATTTCTAAAGGAGATGGACTTGAGAAGGTTTTGAATACCCAAAGCTGCAGAGAACTTTAGCTGTATTTGTTGTGCTAACTTTTTTTTTAATAAAAAAAGACATACTACTGTATGTCCAGTACAATTAAACATTTTAGTTATACTTGGCTTGGGGCAATCATTTACTGTTTGTCCCCCATTCTTGTCGTTTATGGCATGCTAGTAACCACCTGGCCCGGCTTTGCTGTACACCTCCAGTCAGCCAGCCAGTGTTCTGCTGGGGCTGGCACCGGCACTGGCCTTAAACCTCATTCATTTCTCTGAAGCTTCATTGTCTTTGTCACCTTACTGTTTTTGTCTACTGCCTCTAGTAACAGAAGTAACACACATTCTAGTTTTCAATGCGGTTGCTTTCTAGGCACTCCTAATCTAATACTGTTACATGGATAGCTGATATTGCACTATTCTAGTTCCATCTTTGGTAGTAAAAGTTTGAGGTCGGTTCCAGGACAGGCTCCAAAGCTACAGAGAAACCCTGTCTTGAAAAACAAAACAAAACCAAAACCAAAACAAAAAATTGAGGTTGGCCGGGATATTGCTCTATTTGTAGAGTGCCTGATCAATATCCAGGAATCCTTGGGTTCAGTCTTCAACCCCATCATGGGGACATATGCCTGTCATCACAACACTCAGGGCAGACGGAGGCAGGAGGATCAGAAGCTCAAGGTCATCCTTTGTTGCACGTCAAGTTCACTATGGGTCTGGGCTGGAGAAACCCTGTCATAGGAAAGAAAACATAGCTCTTGCTTGATTAACTTTCAACGTGCATTTTATCTTTGATGGTTTTCACTTAGGAAAGCTTGGTCTTTAAAGTCTGTCTGAACTGTAGCTGATAGAAGCCTCCATTTAATAGTGAAGCAAGGAATGGACAGCACCAGCGCTTTGTATTCTGAACATCTGGTAGCCAACAGAACTTGCGCCTAGGAGCCCTGTGGATGCCAAAGTATGAGCAGACTTCCATAAAATGGTGTGATGTTTTCATAGACCTCCAGCATGCTTTAGCCCCTTCCCAGGTATTCATTGTATCTGGCATAATATGAATGCCAAAGTTGTAATACTATATTGTTTAGGAAATAGTGAGAAGAAAATAGTCTATGTGATCAGTGATTTTCCCTAAATGGTTTCAATCTGTAGTTGGGTGTATCTGTGGCAACAGAGCCTATTGGCAGAGAGTTGCAGTGGGCTCTTTGGGGTCAGTCTCTTTTCATACAGTATTTTTGGCCATCTCTTTTCTTGCTAAGTAAGAAACAAAGAAGTGAAAGGTTATTGTTTCAACATAGAAATATTTTTGAGCTTGTTTAAGATATTTCAGGGTAAAAAAGGCTGTAGGCCTACTACAATCCTTCTTAAAGAAATGCTCATATCTGTAATCTCAAATTCACTTCAGTAAATTGAGAATAATTCACAAAAGTCAGAGTATTTCTTTTTCCAAGCAAAAAGAAAATAGTCTCTAAGAAGAATTTTAGAACAAAACACCTTAAAATTGCTTTCCTGGTATTTCCAGACACTGGAAATATTTGCATATCTGAGGCAGAAGTTTAGCAGCAAAAAAATTAAATAAAGTTCTTGAGAGACGAGGTTCTGCCTTCTTTGCTGTCCTAAAGGGTGTTTTGGAAGAGGGTGAGTCACCACAGTGAGCTCAGCCTGTGCGTCCTGACAGTTTAGAGCCCTGTTTTCAAACATGCTCTTACAAACTGTGGGTGGTGGCTTTTTCCAAAATAAGAGCGGACTGTGGCAGAGTTTGGAGACCTGAAAAACATCTAGTTCCTAGCCATGGGACTTCCAGGGACTGTGTCTTTCCCTGCTTTAGCAGAATAGATTTCATCCTTTGCCTTCACTTCTCTGTGTGTATCGGCACAACCATGAGTGGTATAAAGAAGGAGGGTCTGTGCAGTCGCTAACCTCGACGGGAAACAACAGGATCATTGGAGTCTAAAAGGCAGGGGGGATTCGATCTTTGGGCTCACCTATAATTTGTGCACCATAAATGTGGAAGGAAGTCAGCAGGGACTTTCTAATGACAGTGCTGTCTATAAGAGCAGCATCAAGCAAGACATTGGCATAAATCATTGGCACTTTGCAAAGTGTCACTTCTGTCAACCTTCTGGTGATGTGATCTTTAGTCTTTCAAATCCATAGACTGGCATTTGGATCAGCTAAGCATCTCACACTCTGTCTTGCATATTAACGCTCATGCAGCCAATACCGCAAGGCTGCGCTAACCATGTTGTAAACAGTTTTCAGCCCCTGGCCTAAGAGCTAAGCTTTGTTCTTGAGGTAGTGTGTAGAATTTCCTGTTCTCGGATCTGATAAGTCTGTTGATTCATTTTAGCAATCTGAGAGGGGACAACAAAGCAGGAATGATTCTTGTGTTATGTTAGAAGACGTTTAGTATTGTAAAAATGCTGATTTGTAGTTAAAGCTGTTTCCCTTTGGGTTTACACTTCATTCAAGAAACAAGCGACTTGCGAATGTAACTGCTTTTCAGGTATATTCATATTATAAGAACAGAAATAATGACATTGACAGACACAATCAATTGCACTTGGCTGAGGAAATAAGGTTAATCTGCCTATGTGCATAGTAAGACGGGACATCCGTATACTGAATTTGAGTGAATGCCCGTGGGGCTGAAATCCAGAGGAATTTGCATTGGTGTTCAGTTCTGCAGCTGAAATGAAAAATATCTGGAGAGGCAGAGCTGGCTTCATGCCTCCTCTTCAGGTTTCTTCCACTTTATCCCTAAATGTCATTTCTTTCGTTTTTTATGCTGTGTTGTTACAGAAGGGAAGGCAGGGCCTTCAGTATAAGCCTGCTTTGCCTTGCTCTGACTTCTCTCTCTACTTGAAGCCATGGGCCAGCATCTCCTGGGCAATGTCCTTTCAGGGTAGAGACCACAGATAGAAGGAGGCTGGGGGAGTGAGTGAGAGATAAGGGGAGGAGTGCAAGGATTACTTAGAGGAGGTGAGGGGGGCGTGGGAAGCAACTCCCTGGCCAATGGAATTCTCTTAGCTTTCACTGGAGTCAGATTCTCCCATTTAATTTTCCATTTTAATTGTCTCTCCATTCTATCCTAACATCTATGCATCCCTCCAAGTTCTTCACTGATGGCTCTCTCTGTCTCTGTCTCTGTCTCTGTCTCTGTCTCTCTCTCTCTCTCTCTCTCTCTCTCTCTCTCTCTCTCTCTCTGTGTGTGTGTATACACGTGCCACGACGTCTGTGAGAAGGTCAGGACAACCAAACTCAGGCTCTTGGTTTGTTCAGTCATTTCTTTATATAAAAATGGACGTGTCTCTCTCTCTCTCTCTCTCTCTCTCTCTCTCTCTCTCTCTCTCTCTCTCTGTGTGTGTGTATACACGTGCCATGACGTCTGTGAGAAGGTCAGGACAACCAAACTCAGGCTCTTGGTTTGTTCAGTCATTTCTTTATATAAAAATGGACACACTGATATTCACTTATTTTGTGATTTTGTTGCTTAAATCAGTCCACAGTCAATGTGGGCTGCTGGTAAATCTTTCAGTTGACTTCTGTTGTGCTTTTACAGTCACTGTGGGGTCTTGGAGAACTTCTTCATTTTTGGGCAATACTGGACACTCTAAACTCACTTCGTGTATTTCCTGATGTTGATCTGCAGTCACCCATTACTTTCTGGCTTAAGATATGGTATCAGGGCTGGAGAAATGGCTCAGTGGTTAAGAGCATTAGCTGCTCACAACTGTCTATAACTCTAGTTCCATGGGATCCAACACCCTCACACAGAAACACATGCAGGCGAGATACCAGTGCACATAAAATAAAAATAAATCTTAAAATAAATTTAAAAATATGTGCTATTGCTGGCTGAATAACTCCACTCTCCTTTAATTCCTTTGCCGCCAGAATTAAGTAATAATTCTTTAACATAAAGGTTGAAGTTCTTTTTGCTTTCTTTATTCTTGAAATTTTAGCTTTATTGCTAAAAAGGAAAAAAGGAAAAAGTGTTCAAGCCCAGGTTAGTTAATTTCTAAACTACATGAGGGGTTTGACTAAATGGTGTCAAAAGTTAAACCCTGTGTCAAGGCTTTGTGATATTTCATCCCAGTGACTTGAGGTAAGACGACAGTGTGTTTACTTTCAAGGTGGCTTCAGATAAGAGATAAGACTGCGACCAAAGAGTTTTTATTATTTGAGCCCCGAGAGACCTGGTTGGAAAAACGTTGGAAGTGTGCATGAGGATGCCTGGCCTCGAATCCTAGGCTGCATTTTATAGGCTGTGGTTGCCACATCCCTCAGCTTGTGAACCCTGTTCGGTGACTGTGAAGGAATGAAGAAAGAATAGATATTCAGATCCACAGACATGGAAACATGCAGAGCAAAGGTAGGGTCAGGTGGGCTGTGCATACTCTAACACAGCTGCACCCAGAGCAAAGGTAGGGTCAGGTGGGCTGTGCGTACTCTAACACAGCTGCACCCACTTCCGCGAGCGTCAGTGTTTCTGATACGGTGCAGTGGGAGGGGTTTACTCTCAGTGGGAGCTCTCAGGTGAGCAGCTTCAGACTGTAGACTTCTGGGGGGAGGAAGCTGCCTTTGCTGGTTTTTACACACACTATTTAATCATGCACTCATCCTTGGATCGAAGGAAGACCCTGGGTTTTGCCCAGATGCAGGGGAAAGGCTTTGTTAACGTCCTATAGGTCTAAGGCCTTGGTCCTTGACATGTTGGACCCTTGTCAACAACAAACAATTGCTCAGGACTTCCTCTTCTCCTTACACATTCACTCGGGACATCCTGAGCTCCCCACGTGCGGTAACCATTTTCAGAAGCCAGACCCATTTGTCCAAGACTTCGCAACATATACTGGAAATATTACTTGGAGTGAAGTTGGCCATGTGTGGTCATCTGAACACTAACGGCTTGACATTCAGGTTGTTGACGCCATTAGGGGTCAGGACTGGGGGCACCAATTGCTCCTTTGTCCCTTCATTGATACTCATTTGCTTTATTACCTTGTGGACATAGATGTTCAAGTAAATTATAGGAGTATTTTAAATATATTGTATAAAATGAAGTCTGAAGTAGACTGTACAGACTCATTTGCTTTTCTAACACTCTATTACTATTAGATTTCATGCAATGCTAGGAAGCCCGGGAGGAAGTAGAGAAATGTTCTCCTTAACCTAATTGTCTCCAAAGATGATCGCACGTGCACACATAATCTCATTGTCCGTGGCTGGAAAATTATAGGAGAGTGAGAACAATTTCGAAGCCTCAGGCGGGAAACAGTAATAGATCTTAGTCTTTAAACTGGCACAATAAATATTGCCCAGCTTGCATTTTCCTTTGGAGTTTGTGTTATTTGTTAATACCCCCCCCCCCCACCGCCTTTGCCATGAACATCTCTGTCCGCCCCTTACTCCGTTTGTTTCTGAGCTCAGGTAAGATGCTTGGTAGGCCAGCCACCCTCCGGAAAGATAATAATTGATTACAGAAGCCATTTGCTTTGCCCCAAGCCTTGAAATTGGAACTCTAATCTTTTAAAATTCTGTAGTGTTTTATGATGCATTCCCTTCTCCGCCCCCTCACTTTAGCTCTCTAACCTCTTCTAGCTGACAGTCAGAATGCTCACAGTGATCATCTGCAGAGATAACTGACTGCTAAACACACTCACTGTTTTCCTTAGGACCAGCTCTTAGGTTCTTGGTTCATTGTATGATTCTTGCATGTTATGATGGGTGGTCACTTAAGGAGAAAAGGAGACATTGCAGCAAGGATAGTTGCACTTTTATTTTTAAAAAGATTTATTTATTTTATTGTATGTGTATGAGTGCTTTGCCTGTGTATATATGTACACATGTATATGTGCACCACATGTGTGCCTGGTGCTCAGGGAAGTCAGAAGAGGCTGCTGGATAACCTAGAACTGGAGTTATGGATAGTGGTGTATAGTGGCATTTCAACTGTGTTTTAATAAATAAAGATGGCCTGAAGATCTGAGAGGAAAACAGCCCTACTGGTCAGCCTTACAGACCAGGTAATGGCCACACACACCTTCAATCCGAGTAGCCCCAATGACACGCACCTTTAATCCCAATAGCCACACTAGTTGCCATAGAAACCGGGCAGTACATGCCTTTAATTAAGGTGGTGCATGCCTTTAATCCCAGCCCTAGAGAGGATTATAAAACAGGAGGAAACAGCTCTCAACACACAGTCTCATTCTGAGATTCCTGGAGGCAGGATCGCCATTTCAGACTGAGGTTGAGGTAAGATCCAGTGGCTGGCTGTTTTGCTGTTCAGATCTTCAGGTTGAACCCTAATTTCTGACCCTGAGATTTCATTAATCGTGCTTTTGTGGTGAACCACCATATGAGTACTGGGTCTTGAACCTGGGTCCTCGCAAGAACTACAAATGCTTTTAACCTCTAAGCCATCTCTCCAGCTGTTAGATAATTGCATTTAGCGAGTATTCGAGAAGAATTTCACAGTGGGGCATAAAAACCAACCTGAAATATCTTTTTCCTCCTGTATTATATCCCCTGTGAAACAGATGGCGATGAAAGTGAGAAAGAGAGGTCCCAACAGGTGCTGGCAGAGCCAGAGGAAAGCGGGGACAGAGGAGGAAGGAGGTTTTGGAGGAACATAATCTGGGAAGTGCTTGGTTATCTCTTTCTGTCTTTTCTAGAAAATGGCGCAAGATCTCAACAAACCGTGTGGATAGTAAAGAGAAAAGATATATCTGGGTTCCAAATAGTGAGAAGCGAAGAAGAAAGGCAAATCCTTCAGCCCAATGATAAGCTAACTCTATCAGGACAGGATGGAAGTAAGACTCCCATAGGTAAATTATGTATTCTTTTCCTGCATGTTGATAAAGATGTGGGTTTTTTTTCAGTCTTACTTAAAAATTGTGCTAGTGATTTTTTGGCACACGGAGAAAGGGGACATCTGGCCTTTTGCAGGTCAGTTGGTGGGAGAATGGTACAGTCTGATTCTTACATCCTCCTGCAGCGATTGGCTTCCCTAGGTTGACGGTGTCCCTTGCATGGCATTTCCACTCGTTTCCACTCACCGAACAAACCGCTGGGGTGATGGCATTTTAAGTGGGTGTATGATACGGCAGGAAAGAACTATGCGTCTTCATCACTTGCCACCTTCCCAAGCCTCGCAGCGTGCGGCGTTGCCAAATGTGAGTGGAAAGGAAGGGGCCACGCGGACATTCTCCGGCTGGCCTTGGACAATGCTGACAGCACACATCAGCCACTCAGCACTTTTCCAAGTAGCAGCTCTTGCCCGGCTGCTCAACTTTAACCCGGGAAAAGGAGGTCATCTCAAGAAAGAGACGCACATCAAAGATTGTGCTGGAGGTCCCCGAGAGAGAAGGTCATCTTCTGATACTTCCTTTAGCTCATTGTCAGCACCCTCTTTGGGGAGAGAAACGCAAGTGCTTTTCTGTCAAGGCAGAAACTGTGTGTAGATTCATCATTGCAAGCCAAGAAGAAGGAAAAGGATTTTATCTCAAAGCCTTGGAAGAAACCATAAGCATTAACATTTTTGACCACGTGGTAGGCATTGTACTTGGTGTCTTACATAAATTGTCTAACTAATCCTTACAACAATCAGAGCTACACTTCATTTTTCTCTTGAGATAAGCTTCTTCCTGCAGCGGACGTTGCAGTTAAAGTACCACTTATTTAAAATCACATCCTGTTTCTGACCTGTGCTTTTTGATCATTGTTCCCTATTATCAAGTGTTCTGTCAGATTTTAGCTTCATTAGCTTCAAATATGCCATGCTTTTCTGCTCATCTCTTGCTTTGCTGTCTTTTACTAACCGTGGATAACAGAAGTGGAAAATGATTGTTCCGGATTCTTCCCTTGTACACTTAGGGCTACCCATATGCTCATTCCCACAGCCTTATCACAAGGTCAGACTCCCCGCAGATGGGCTAATGATCCCCAGCTACGTCTACACCCTAAAGCCTGGAACCTGTGGCTGTTACCTATAGTGACATCCCCTATGGAGATGGGGAGACTATCCTGGGTCATCACTGTGAGCCCCGCATAACACAGTCCTTAAAAAGGATGTGGGAGGTTGAGAGAAAAATCAGAGGGAGGCCACGTGGTAATGACAGAGCAAAGTCATTGAGTGAAAAGATAGAAGGAAGTGTAGCGGTCATACGCCAACAAAGCAAGAGGCAAGCGCGTGCGTGCGGTAAAAGTACTTCCTCAAAGCTAATGCGCTCCCACAAAGCTAGTTGCATCATCTGCCCAGGATCAACAACAACTGCAAACCCAGAGCCTATCCCACAACACCAGCGCACCAGATGAGAGCCGAACCTGCCACCACTGCTATTTCTGCCCTGTATAACTTCACCCCTTTTGTAATAAACTGAGTTTGCTCACCAACTCCCCAAGTCTGTATCATAGCAGTCTGCATCAACTCTCCCCCTGCCCCTGGGGAGGTGGGGTGCAGATAATGAGCACAATGAAGCACTTTGAAAATGGAAGAAGCCATAAGCCAAAGAGCACGGGCAGCTGGAACAGTGAAACCAAAGCATGGATACATGCGCAGATTCTTCAGAAGAAAATAACATCTCCTATGTCCTACTGATACCTTGGCTTTTGCCCAGTGAAGCTCCAGACTTTAAAAAGAAGCTCCCATCATTGTCTTAGTTTGTGTTGGAACAGAGGGGCTATCATAGACTTAGTGGTTTTATTTTTCACAGTTCTTGAGCTGAAGAAGTTCATGACCAAGATGCTCACAGATCAAGTCTGGTAGAAGCCCACTTCCTGATTCAAAGGAAAGAAGAGGCAAGCTCCCTGTCTCTCTCTGGGTTTTTTGTTTGTTTGTTTTTTGGGACAGGGTTTCTCTGTGTATCTCTGGCTGTCCTGGAATTCACTTTGTAGACCAGGCTGGCCTCAAACTCAAAGAGATCAGCCTGCCTCTGCCTCCCTAAGTGCTGGGATTGAAGGCGTGTGCCACCACCACCCAGCTTCTTGTCTCTTCTTATAAGGGCATTGATGCTTCTATGGAGGCTTCATGCTTATGGCTTAACTACCTCTAGAGGGTCCCATTTCCACATACCATCACAATGGAATTAAGATTTCAATGGGTAATTTTGGGGTCCCTGAGTCCACAGGGGTTGTTTGAAGCCACCAGGTTTGTGGCAATTTGCTGTAGCAGTGGTATAAAATGAATAGTGTAACGTGCAGATCTTAGAAGACCATTCTGCAGAGCTACCACATTGATGTGTAGCTAGCACCAAACACACTGTATTGCAACTGTCAGTTCTCAAGATGTCATGTTTTTGGTAAGCAAGTCCCCACTGGTACCCCCTCACACTGTGATCCCCCTCCCCGCACCTTTCTAGATGCACACATAGGGACAAAACAGCCTTCCTCTAGTGACTAGCTGGTCTCCATTCTTAGAATGAGAATGATGTTGCATTTAGGGAGGTCGTGGGAAGGTAAAGCATCTCTGATTTACTCTCAACTGTTTTTGGTTTTTGTCTTCTCTCACCTGCACTTGTTTGTTAGGGTAGGTTACCATAGCAACAAGAAGGTCAGGCTTGTTCCTCCTTTGCTCTTAGGAGGGTGAATTTGATGAAATCTCTTCTTCCTTGGAGCACTTCTGTGCTTCAGACTTGGTGTATTTGATGTTTCTTCAAATGCTGTTTGCAAGCAGGAGTTGCAGAGAAGGTTCTGGAAAGTTCTAGAGCTAACGGGAAAGAACCCCAGATATTGTAGTGTAAGGAGAACGATTATCGCAATGTAAAACAGTATCTCAGAAAACGCGCTAAAGCTACAGTGGAGAAAGAATTTTAACAGAGCATTGACTTACAAGGAATATTTTAGTACTAGCATCAACCCTAATAGCTAGCCTAGAAGTAAGGTGCTGTGTTAAAATGTTTTATGATTGACAGCCGATCTATATTAACAATTGATTTTCAAAGAATAAAATGCATTACCACTTAGCCGACGATGAAACTAAATTTCTCACCATTTACTTGAGCTCAAATGATTCAGATTTTATCCAGGATTATAGTGACCCGTGGAGGAACTCACTCAAAGACCCTTCCCCCATCTCTCCTTTTCCTTTTCAGCATAGCGTGTAACAGGGCCTCGTACAGGCCAGGTCAGTGCTCGGCACTAGGCTATAGCCCGGCCCTGTATGCATTTTTACTTTGAGATTAAGGTCACTAAATCATCCAGGCTGGTCTTGAACTTGATCTGCAGCCCAGACAGCGTAACCTCTCCTTGTGTGTGGACTCTTCCGAGTCTGTGTTGGACTCTCTCCCTCACTGCCCGCAAAGGATTAAAGGAGGGCTGAGAGAAGGGACCGGTTTGTAAGGCTTCAGCAACATCTTTACTTGAAGCTGTAGTCTGCGAGTCCACGCATTAACGGTGTTCTTTAGAAGGTTCTGTGCCATCGCATACTCGATTACAATGCCCCAAGACAGGCCAAGGCCCAGCTGTATTCCCGGAAGTGCTCACCTTCCTCTGACTGGCGTTTCTAAGAACACTGTTAGAGTTCAAGGCCACCAGAAAGACAAGCGGAAATGACGGAAGTGCTTCTACTAATTGCAATAAACAGTTTAGGAAACATAAAAAGAGCGAATGGCACATATTCCTCAGGAAAGTGCACTCCTAAATGAGTTTCTGGACAATCATTCCTGCTAAAAGCACCATTTACAACCACACAGTCACGGATAGTTTAGTCACAGAATGTTAGACTGAAAATCTGGAGGCACGGAATGGCAGTCTTTCCAGAAATGTCAAATGGGAACAGTAGAATATGCAGGATGCATTATAGACAGGAATTGTTAAGCAGAAAACCAAGCAAAACTCTGTTATTTTCTATTAACTCCTGAGTGGACGTGAATGTTTCTAGACAAACTAATTTTAAACAAAAAGAAAATTTTGAATTGGAATAGATTTACTCCTCATTTACCTTTGGGTGGTAGGGACCTAGCCCAGGTCCTGTGCTCACTAGGAACCGCTCCACTCTAGCACATATCCGGGACTGCGGGCTGCTCGTTCAGGTTCCAGCACCCATGCCAGATGGTTCACAGTTGCCTGTGCCTCCAGCCCCGGGACACCTGATGTCCATATACCCACACAAAGACATACACACATTTTTAAAGTCAATGTTATACCTTCCTTTTTTGCTAGTATTAATTTTTTGTTATCCGAGCTTAACACACACATACACACACACACACACACACATACACACACATACACACACACATAGCAAAGGGACTAGAGAGATGACTCAGTGATTAGTGATAAAGAGCACTTACTACTCTTGCAGAAGATCTGGGTTCAGTTCCCAGCACCCACATGGTGGCTCATAATGACCTGTAACTACAGTTCCAGGGGATTCCTTTTCTGACCGCTGAAGGCTTCTGTACACATACAGTGCACATGCATACACTCAGACATGCAGACATATACACTTACATAAAATAAAATAAACATTAAAAAGAATGATAGTGAATTTTTATTATTGAATTTATTTACTAATTTGGCATTTTGAGACAGGATCTAGAATTCACTATGTATACCGGGCTGACCTTGAACTCACAGAAGTCCATCTGTCTCTGCCTCCTGAGTGCTGGACTTTGAGGCAGAAAGACCATCACTTATTGCTGGGTGATGGTGGCGCATGCCTTTAATCCCAGCACTTGGAAGGCAGAGGTAGGCAGATCTCTGTGAGTTCATGGCCAGCCTGGTCTACAGAGTGAGTTCCAGGGCAGCCAGAACTGTTACACAGAGACTCTGTCTTGTAAAAAGAAAGAAAGAAAGAAGAGACATCTAGAGTAATGTGGGGTGGCCTGAAGTCTCGGGTGTTTGGGAAGCTGAGCTGGGAGAACCGCTGTAACTCAAACCCAGCCTGGTTAACAGGGAGAGACCCTGACACAAGAAAAGAAAATATAAAATAATCCAATCAGTAACTGCCATTTTTAAGTTGGTCTTTTTGAGAGGTATTTAAATAATATTTTTAATCTTTAAACATTCAAATGATATTTCAAAAAGTTACAGGGGAAAAATAAGTTATTTAGAAAATGAACCGGTTAGGGCTAAAGAGATGGCTCACAGACTTTAGGAGGATCTGAGTTTGGTTCCCAGCACCCAGTTGGCATTGCTCACAACTGCCTCTAACGCCAGCTGCAGGGGATCTGACTGCCCCTTCTGGACACTGAGGGTACTGTCCTCACACATCATATACCCACATGCAGACACACACCTGCATATGATTGCATAATAAAGTAAATCCTTAAAAAAATAAAAGAAAACCAACCACTTGAAGTGAATTTAAATTATTTTTAGTGGATCGAATCAATTTTATTTGTTAGTAATGATGTATAAAATAATTTAATAGGCACATATACCTAGCATTATATGAGAGCTTCTGATGTTTCAGGCTGAAATCATAGTCTCTTAACTGAGTTGATTGAGCACCGTCTTTTGAGATGGTCTCGTTGTTAATTGAGCCATCCTACAGTAAGACAGGCAGATTAAAGAATGCAATTTACCACTCCATCTCTCAGCTCATTGCTAATTTTAAGGATATACGTATTTTTTTTTTTCAACAGTGTTAAGATGATCAAAGTTACAGCTGTTGCTGTAGGTTTCTCTCGGGGTTTGAGTGATTTAAAATAATGTGCCTAAAATACCAGTTTTCCCACTTAGTTTGCCACAGTTACAATCCTCAAGGCTGTTTCTACATTTTTCACTCAGTGGAAGAAAATGAGTGGATGGTTTTATGTGCCTTTTTAGCCATAACTAGCAATTATACTTAGAGGATGAGAATATATATATATATATAGTTTGTGTTCACCATTAAGTTTTAAGAAAACTTAAAATTAGTATCATGTTCTTTTCCTGTTAAAACAAACTTCTGAGATTTCACCCTGACAGCTAACAATTAACAAGGGTTTGAAGAATGCTCTTTCCCTGTCCCTTTTGGAACTTTGTAAGCGTTAAGGCTTTTGATCTCGGAGATCTGATGGAGTCTCCAAATCTCCAGAGCAAATTCAAGGACTACGAGCTTACAACAAGCACACCCACCAAAGCGTGACAAATGAACAGTAAACATGTGACGCTGGTTCCAAACAGAATGTGACAGATTCACATTTCGTCATGATTTCTAGTGTGAGTCACTAAAACAGAGAAGCTTCAGTGAGCTAGGCAGGAGGAGGAAGGTTGCAGTAGCCTATCTGTGGGCCACATTCACTTTCGTATTCATTTATATGCAAACCAAAGAACATGGTTCACTCTGAGGCTTCATTTACCATGAGCTTCTCTTTCCTTTCTTCTTTTTCTTTCTTTCTTTCTTCCTTTTTTTTTTTGACATGGTCAAAGCAGAGTGAAATTCAATTCTAGTCAGACCTGGGTCCCCAGGGAGTTGATATCCCAGAGGCTTTTTGTTCCCCTTGTGTCAAGATCTGAGTGAGTTAGTATTTAGCTGTTGGAGCAGAGGAAGCCTCTTGCTAAGCAAGACAATGGGAGGGCTTGTGGAATCACCATAGCTCTACCCAGTCACTGTCATTCTGAGAGGTGATCAATGCATCCCCTTCCCCGGTTGGTAGCATGGTGGAAGTTGACCTGGTCATCCCAGGTTCAAGCGTCATCCTTGGCCTGATGATAGACAAGGCACAGCATGAATCAACTTGATGTTTCACTCAACATGCACCTTGGATTTATTACCGAAATCAATCTTCTTTTCCTTTTATTTGGCCTAGAGTTTAGCAACAGGAGCATGCCGGGACAAATCCCCCTGTCTGCATCTGGTAGTGACTATTGGAAAGAGAAAGGTCTCCTTACACAGGCATTCCACATTCCACAACTATCGGAGAAAGCAACTGATGGTAACAGTACGAAAATATAAAAAATGATATGCTATGTCTAAGAGAGAGGGTAGAGCACAAACCTGATTTGGTTCTTTTGTCGTTATTGTTGTTTTATATTAAGGACTAAACTGGTGCTTTTTTCTCTTGCATGTTTCAGATGCTGAAAAAGAGTAACATTTAGTGACAGAGCTTCCTTGTTGGAGCATTTCCCCAAAATTTATACAGAGCAAATCTGAATATATGAAACTTGAGGGATTAAATCAATGAAAAACGTGGTGATAAGAAGCATATTTCTGTTTATATGGTAAACATCTACTTTGGTTGTCTTTTGTAGGCCTCAAAGTCCTAACTGAAGAGAAAACTTGTCAGGACTCAGCGCTGGGTATAAAAGTGACTAAAACCAGGGGCTGGAGAGATGGCTCAGTGGTTAAGAGCATTGCCTGCTCTTCCAAAGGTCC
>NW_004949109.1:6277941-6288399 GCF_000317375.1 Microtus ochrogaster
AATGAGGTCTGGTGCCCTCTTCTGGCCTGCAGGCATACATGTAGACAGACTATTGTATACATAATAAATAAATAAATATTTTTTAAAAAAGTGACTAAAACCTCTCTAGGGCCACGCCACAGGCTTTAGATTGTGCTACTTTTTCTTCTGACATGAAATGGCCTAGGAAATGTCATTGATAGTGTCTGTTATCAGCCTGGACCAAAGAACAAAGACTATTGAGACCCACCTGTAGCTTACATAAAAAATGAGAATGTGTGTGTGTGTGTGTGTGTGTGTGTGTGTGTGTGCATTAAAATTTTTTGGAGTTGCCATTGCTGAATCACATAATAAAAGATGACTCTTGTAATAAACAGAAATAAACCAACTTTCACAGTAATCTTCAGTACTTATTCATACACAAAGTATGATTTGATTGTGTATACTATGTATGCATAGTAGGTTTACTGTGGTACATAGTAGGTTTATTGTGTTCTGCATCCTTTTTGAGTCATGGAAATACAATACTTTGGTAAGCTTCCATTCTAATGAGTGAAAGAAGCAAGAGATAAGGGGAAATGCACTATTAAGATAATTATGCAATGATTCATGAGCAAGGTAAACCCGTCAGGGAGGTTGAAGCATTCTGCTATAGAAAGTGCGGTTCTGGGGTCTGGAAAGGTGGTTCAATCAGTGCAGGCACTTACCACCAAGCCTGATGACCTGAGTTTTGTCCCCAAGAGCGAATTCATGCCTGCAAGTTGTCCTTTGACCTCTCCTAATGTGCTCAAGAACACAGACAGACAGACAGACAGACAGACAGACAGACTAATGTAAGATTCTGAAATACCTCAAGAAGCTGACATTTGAATAAAGACCTGAAGAATGAGACTGACCACGAGAAGAGCGTCGTAGGATAGGGCACAATAAATACGAAGGTTCTGTTTCTCTTCAGCGTCCACCTTGACTTGTCTTCTAGAAGAGGATAGCAATGTGAGGTTCTGCCGTGAGGTCTTTTCGGGAGTCAGACCCAAGCTTACCATCAGAAACACGAGGGACGCATCGCGGCCCTGTTTAGAGCAGACGGTGAAAAGGGTCTTTTCCCCAGACAAGAGTGAACCGAAACAGGAATGTGGCTGGGTTGTCGGTAGCAAACAAATGGGGGGTGAAGGGCGAGTAGCGTCTCTGCAACCTATCTCAAGGCAGCCCCTCTGCGGGCCATTTCCTACACAGAAATTTCATGCCTTTAAAAGAATATTTTGGGGGTAGACCTCATGGAATAGAAATCCTATAAAGGAAGGAGTATTCTGGAGTGTCAAATGTTTCAGAAACTCCTTTGCCAATGCGTAGTACCGCCCTGCGGGATGATCTCAAAACTGGTGTGGAAGGAGCCGCGTTCTGTTAGACGTGCATCGGCTGGTCACGTGGCATATGTGTTTGCAACGGGCTTGTGTTCGTCCTGCATCTGCCGCACAGCTGGAGGGCTGTCTGGATGCCTCATCTCATTTCCATCTTCTAGCTTTTTCTTATGTGCACGCTGACGTGGATTTGTGATTCTTCCAGCCACCTGTGCAGGCAGAGGGACCCACAGGAAAAGCAATTGAATTCATTTCAAGTTAGTCTCTCCCGGGGGCCACCCCCACTCCTTTCTTTCCCTTAAGGCAAAAGGTGCGGCGCATAGGGAGGAGAAGTGGGGGGGGGGAGGGTCAGTTCGTGACTTGGTGTCTTTAAACTCTACGTTCTGCATTTCTGTGATTTCTGACTCAACAAGTAACTTTAGAAAGCCAAACTCAAAGCTGTATCGGGAAGACCGCCAACTCTTTGCCCATTGCACCTGGTCCCTTAAGAGATAATTTATATGTAAGGCAAAGAAAGCCTTGGAAATGTATTTTTTTCTGAAAGCTGAAAAATGCCTTTTATCTTTGCAGGCATAATCTGAAGACAGCAGCAGGCGATTTATATGAGTAATTCTGCAATTCACCGTGGTAGTTAAACTATTTTATCTGCTCTTTGCAAAGGTAGAGAGCACATTCCTATAGTGCTTCGATCTAACAACAACTTGAAGCAGAAATAGAATACAGACAGATAACACTGTGTAATGTCCTCAGGATGGTGATTTGAGCAGCAATTGCTACATTCCATTAAGAGCAGGGAAAGAGTTCTAAGACATCCCAGAAGAAGCCATAATTGGTTACTTAGAGATACAGGTAAATAGACTTTATCTTTCTGATTTTTCAAATTGTTTTGTAAGTGAGTTCAAGTCCCAATTTAAAAATACAATTAGTGTTTAACTAACTAGCACATGCCCCCCTTCAACAAAATGGACGCAAATGAGAATACTTATAAGCATTTTTTTTTTTTTCTGGATAAAAGGCAAGTTGCCACAAGCTAATTATCGCTTAAGAGTGTTCAAGCTGAAAAGCCAGGGTGTGCAGATAAGCCTGCTGGACAGTGGAATTACTAATTAAGCCAACTTCAAATTGGTTGTCAAATATCAGCATAAATCCTCAGATCATGGCCTGATGTACAGTTCTTTTGTAAACACTTTCATTATTTATGCTTTATGTGGAGGAGTGTTTTGCCTGCACTTATATCTGGGTACCACATTCAAGCCTCGTGCCTGAGGAGGCCAGAAAAGGATGTCGGATTTCCTAGGACTGACATTACAGGTGGTTGTGAGTTGAAAGGTGCCGGCTGGAAATTGAACCCCGGTCCTCGAGAAGAGCAAGTTGTGCTGTTAACTGCTGAGCCATCTCTCCGGCCCTACAATTCTTATAAAACCTAGGACATTTAAATATATATCCTATGTTTTTGTGACTTTGAAAGATAATATGCACTAAAGACCAATCTGGGGGAAGTGCCACCAGTGCAATATTTTTCTAGATGTATTGATTTGTAACCACAACAGCAATATCCTCATTTTACATACATACATACATACATACATACATACATACATACATATGTATATATAAAAGCTAGAACTAAGAAGTGTTTACCCTTCTTTGGCTAACCTCCTCAATATGATAGCCTATTCTTATGTTAACTATCTTACTACAAATCTTTCAGAATATAAACACTCAGCCATTAGATATTCAAGTGGTTCTTCAAGTGGAGTGGCTGGTGTCCAGGCAGTTGGTGCTCAGGCAGGCTCTCCTCAGCAACCAGCCAGCCAGAGCCTAAGAGAGTTAAGGGATTCTGAGGATTAGGTAGCAACGGGTTCCTAAATATCCATTCCCTTTTACTTAGCAGTTTACTGTTGGTAAGAAAACTAAGATCTCTAGCTCTGAGACCCAAGAAAATGTCAAACCGGGAGTGTTTATAATCATTATTTGAAAAAACTTACCTGGCAAGGATGCCTTGATCATAAATTGATGTGAGAACTTTTTTCCTTGAGGGTTGATATTAAATTTGGTTTGCATTTGTGTCAAAAATATTCATAGTTTTTAAAATTAAATTGTTCAACCAGGCAGTGGTGGCACACACCTTTAATCCTAGCACTTGGGAGGCAGAGGCAGGAGGATCTCTGTGAGTTCTAGGTCAGTTGGGTCTACAAAGCAAGTTCCAGGACAGCCAGAACTACAAAGAGAAACCCTGTTTCAAAAAACAAAATAAATAAATAAATGGTTCACCTGCCTTCCTAGAGGAAATAGTAGCTCACTCCTCAGCCACAGAAGGAAGCCCCCCGTAACGTCTCTGGCTGCTTCTCTTTGCTTTGACCCTGTCTCTGCATCTCCTCACGAAGCTGCTTTTTCCCTCCTTACTTTCAGGCCCTTTCCTGTTGGCTGTGAAAAAAATGAGAATTTCTCTTTCTTGTATGCTTACCAGTATTCTCATTATTGCCGGAACATTTCCAGTTTTCCAATTATCCTCATGCAATTATTTTGTAATTGTGTTTTGTTTACTCTTTGGGGTTTGCATTATTATGACTACGTGATGCTATTCTTAGCTGAACTATGTCGTATACTATTTAGTATGAATTAGTCTAGTAATACCATTTCTTGCTGAGTCACTTTAAACAAATATTTTATTTATGTGGATAATATTCTCGGGTTTCATTTATTTAATTTTCTGTGCATTTGCAGCCAGTTTGTCCCCTGATCCTTGTTGTTTTTTAAAATGTATTTGAAGACTTTGGGGAGTCGCATCTGTTTCTGTGGTGGTTGCTAGGATCGCTCTTGGATACTCTCCTGGTTTGTTCTAGTTTGGGCCAGGTGCCCTCTAGACTTGCTACAGCATCCTCCAGGGCAGGACAAACTTTTCCTTGATTCCTTGAGGATCATGTAGTACATGCTTTAGTTTTTCAGGGAAAATTGGGGAATATTATTTTCAGGTGTGTGACTTTTGTTTATGCTGCGCTTGTTTAACTCTGCGAGGCTGTGATTATTTGCCTGTCTAAAACACCTGATGGTCCTAATAAAGAGATGAACAGCCAATAGCGAGGCAGAAGAACAAGGAACAAGAGAGCAAGGAGAGGAGGACACCAGGGGCCAGCCACCCAGCTACACAGCAAGCCAAGGAAAAAGAAGAAAAGAAAGATATACAGAAACAGAGAAAGATAAAGGCCCAGAGGCAAAAGGTAGTGGGGATAAGTTAATAAAAGACAAACTGGCAAGAAACGAGCCAAGCTAAGGCTGGGCATTCATAAGAAATAATAAGCCTCTGTGTGATTATCTGGGAGCTGGGTGGTGGGCCCCTCAAAAAGCCGAAAGAGTAAAACATCATATAAAAAATGTAGCTGGCTCTGGACTGCCGATCCGTGTGTTTCTACCTCCTGAACACTCAGTATTTTGAGTGCTGGGACTCAAACCCAGGTCTTGGTGCTCACTAGATAAGCACACTACTGACTGGGCTGTATGTTCCAGTCCCGCAGTCTGTTTCCTGATCCCGTTTTACACACTATTTTGATCCACTATACGCCTCCCTCCCTCTCTTACTTTTTCTAGCTGTAGTGCTCAGGCTGGTCTCAACCTCCAGACAGATCTGCCTCAGCCTCCTCAGTGCTAGAGTTACAGACGTGTGTTAGCACCCAGTCTGCACCTCAGATCTTGTCTCCTGATAGCCTCCCGAGAAAAAATTTAAGATCTGAATTAACTGAAGTCCATTATTTTCCTTTCACATTTACTTTACAAGATTTGTGGTTTGGGAGACATTTCTCTACTATTTATTAACTTCCACTGTTGCTGCTGAGAAGTCTGATGTCAGCATGATTCTTTTCTTGTTTAAAACAGGGTATTATTGCCCTGCCCCATAAGGTGGCATAGGTGAAGGAAAGGTGCACTCCCCCCGCCCCTTGTTACCTGTGGCAGGTGAGAGAGCTGGCGTGCTATCACCAGAGTGAGAGAACTAGCCCTGCTCCACACCAGCTACAGTGCACAGGAGAGCAGGCCCTGCACCCTGCCTGGGTGGAACAACAGAGCTGGCCCTGTAGTTAGGTCTCAGGTGAGACAGGCCTGAGGGCATGAGAACAGGAGAGCTGACCCGTCCCTTCCTCTCGTATGCCCCATACAACAATTGTGTGTACGAGAGAGAGCTGTATCTTGCCTGGGAAAAACAGTACTGGCCCTAGCAATATAAGTGAGGGGTACCTAGATCTGGGGTCTGAAGAGCAGGAGAACTGGCCTCACTCCATGCTTTAGTCTGCAATGGGTGAACTAGCTAAGGTAGTGCTGGAGTGTGTGTGTGTGTGTGTGTGTGTGTGTGTCCCATGTAGTGATGATGAGGGAAAGCTAGCGGGCTGACCATTCCTGCAGGCCCAGAACCAGAGCTGTGAGTTGGCCCACCCCAATATCCACCTAGTTTATGATCTGCTGGAGTGTATAAAGGGGCAAACCTACAGATCCCAAACAGCAGGATCTCCATGACACAGGGCAACAACAGGAAACCCAAGAGAAGCCCCAGTGAGAGCGCATTATCGGTGTAGCAGAAACCAGAGGCCTTGAGCCAGGCCGACGACTTGTGGCAATGAACACTTTTGCAAGTGAAGATAAACGGACTAAACAGTAAACTGTGTGTCTCAGTGAACCACACTACAGCTTGTTGTGGGCTATTTGTACACTGTGTGAAGAAGCATTGCTGTGGTTGGTGTAATAAAGAGCTGAATGGCCAATAGCTAAGCAGGAGAGGATAGGTGGGATTTCCTGGGAGAGAGAGGAAGAGAAGGCAGAATCCAGGCTCTCAGATTTCACAGGCAGACTGGAGCAAGTCAGATGTGTCCTAGTGAGGAAAGGTAAAAGCCACATGGCAAAATGTAGATTAATAGAAGCAGGTTAATTTGAGTTACAAGAACTAGTTGGAAACAAGACTAAATTAAAGCAAGCTTTCATAATTAATAGGAAGTCTCCAAGTCCTTATTTTCGGGCTGGTGGTCCTGAGGAGAAAGTACTACTCCAGCAGCTTCCACGACAAAAGTCTTCTGCTTTTTATTGTTTTGGTTCGGTTTTTACTTTTTCTTTTAAATTTGGCTTTGTTTTGAGGGGAGGTTGCAAGGGCAGAGGGCGGATGCTGGGGGCAGGAAGGTAAGTGAGATCAGGATGCATGATGTGAAATCCATAAAGAATCAACAGATGTAAAAAAGACCAAACCAAACAAACAAACAAAAACAGGGTATTATGTATCCCAGGATGGTCCTGAGCCTTATTGAGGATGACCTTGAACTTCTGAGCCTCTTGCCTCTACTTCCCAAGTGCTGGGATTACAGACATGCAGTATGCTATCTGGTTTTATGTGATTCGGGGAACCGAACCAAGGGCTTCATGCATGTTAGGTAAAGCATGATGGAACTATACTCCTAGCCCCCAGAGATTTCTTTCTGGCATGCATTTAGTTGTGCTGTGCTGACTCCCTAGCTCTGTGACTCTACACCTCCTCTCTCTCTTCTGCTCTTCCCTTTGTGGGTCTTTGGCTTTTTGTTTTTGTTTTGTTCTTGGTTTTTGAGACAGGGTTTCTCTGTGTAACAGCCCTAGCTGACCTGGAACTAGTTCTGTAGACCAGGCTGGCCTTGAACTCACAGAACACAGGGACCTACCTGCCTCTGCTTTTTAATACTGGGATTAAAGGCGTGCACCACCATGCCTGTAGGCTTATGTTTTACAAACTCTTTTATGTCATTAATAGAGTCATGAGCAAGAATGAAGATGAAGTACTCAGGTTGTCATTTTAAACTGGACTAATGTTATGGGAGGAGTTCTCTCATGAAAACACACTAATTCTTTCGTATAGTTCAGTCAGAACCCACATGGTTTATAAAGCATGTCTCCATGGGAGGAATAGGTTGTTGACAAATAGCTTTATTCTCTGGGGGGACATAGCAAGTTTGGCTTTGATTGTTTTTGACAGATGCCTGGAGTTAAGTATCCTAAAGTATTATATGTTTTGAATGTGTAGGGTTAGTCTCTGTAGGAGTTTTGTTTTTTTTTGTTTTTTGGTGGTGGGGAGTTTGTATTTTTGAGACAGGGATATTCTGGAACTCACTCTGTAGATCAGGCTGGTCTCAAACTCATAGCTCTGCCTTCCTCTGCCTCCTAAATGCTGGGATTAAAGGTGTGTACCACCAGGCCAACAGGAGTTGTTCTAAAGTATGTTATGGTCTGTTACACTGTTGCTATGATTGCCTTGTATTTTTTGTTAGCACTAGATCTAGCTGGCTCTGGAAAAGCACTCAAATAACCGTGGCTTCAATATTATATAAATGTGTTTCTTCCTTCTATAAATGAAGTTCAAAGATATGCAGAACAGGAGTCATGAAAAGATTCAACTTCCTTGTATGTCATTTTTCATCATCTCCATAATCATGGCTTCTTCTACATGGCCCAAGATGGCTCCTTCAGTGTCATCCAGGTTTTCACTTCAGACAGCAAGTAGAAGCAAGAGTGTATGTGTGCCTTTCTTTTCTTCAAGGGCAATTTCTAGAAATTGCATAAGTTACCTTTATATATATTTCATTGGGCAGAAATTAGTCAAATGACTGTATTTTAGTTACAGCAGAGTTTGAAAATTGTAACTATTATTATAAATACCCTGACAATAGCTTGTTCTTTTATAAGGGAGTAGAAGAAGAAGACATGAAGGAACAAAAAGTGGAGAAACAGGGAAGGAAAAGGTTGGTGTTGTAGGAGCATGCAAGAGGGTCTCCAGATAAGGAAGAAAGGGAATGGATGTGATGAGGCAGCCCAGTGTGGAGGTGATGAGAAGTCCCAGGTAGAAGCTCTGAAGGCTGGGAGCCACTCCTGGTCCCTTACCCAAGTCCCTCTCTTCTTCGTGAATTACTTTTTCATCAGTTGAGGACCATCAAGTAGTGAATGCGAAGACAGGGATGCCCTGGAATCTGGGGTTATCTCTAACCCATCATTTACTGTGCAGATTCAAGACCTGGGAGATTAAGTTTTACAAGACAGGGTTTAGAACTCTTAGTATTCTGAACACAGCTTCCGAGGTGGATTTCCCTTATAATCAGGAAAAAGTAGAGAAAGTTCCTTAGTTACTCTTTGACTTACTTCTCTGATCAGTAAAACAAGATATTAAGACTAGACTTGCAGCTCCAGAATCCTGCATTATAGTGCCCTAGGGAGATTTAGGAACTAGAAGGAAGGGTGTTACAGAAGGTTGTGAATTTGAAAGGGCAATGGGATGATACTTCACAGTGTTAGACACCGGGGAAAATAATAGCTTGAAATATTTCATTACAGTAGTTCATACTATGTTTTCTTTTTTTGTTTTGTTTTTGTTTTTTGTTTGTTTCTTTGTTTTGATGCTGTGGTTTTTGTAAAGATAAATGTTTTAGGGTATTGCTACTTAGAAAAAGAAAGATAAAAACTAACTGAAGATCAACCTAGAAAATGAATAGGGTGGTAGAACTCAAACAGACGCCAAGGTTTTCGATGTACTCTGTAAATAAGTATATACGTCCCAATAGGCAATAACTGTGGTTAAAAATAAGTAATAAACATTTTCTTTTTTCTTTGTGTGTTTGTTTAAAAGCAGCTCCTGATATGTTACGATGAGAATGGTTACTAAATGTCCAGGCCCATCGACTTGACACGCGAGGCTGCATGCCTTTAATCCCAGGGCTTGGGAAACAGACGCGGGTGAGAATGTCGTTTCGACTTCTGGCTTGAAAATGCTTTGAAAAAAAATGACAAAGAGATCCATTGACTGTGATCCAGGAAAGTTTGGGCAGCTTTGGATGAGGTCATCTTTAAGATGCGTTCAACTTGGTTGACAAATGACAACTTGTAAGTCCAGAATCATCCTCTGGTTGTGGTTAAAGGCTGACACCCTGGACCTGCACACTAGAAGGAGAGACCCAAGCTAGGGGTGACTCCTCTGATCTTGCCAGCCTGGTTCTAACAGCTCCACACAGGATTGCAAGCTCAGTGTCCCCTGATGACTCTTAGCTCACAATTGGGGTCATCATGTGCCCTTTCCGTGTTCAGGTTTAAAGTTAGATCAGTTAGGAACAGCTGGTCCTTAGAGAGGGAGCTGCTTGCTGGATCCCCAAAGGAGTCCCAGCCGAGGGGCTGAGCAGAGGATTGTTCTTGGCAAGCCAAACTGGGGCTGGAGATACGATTTCAGAAAGAACAGTGTTACGTTCTAGAGTCAACCAACCCAAGTTTTAGCATTTGTTAAATGTTCAAGAATGTGTGTGAGATTCAGACTTTTGGCTTCCTGCAGATAAATGACCCAAGTGACTAACCGGGATCTTTTTCTGGAAATGTTTGATAACAAAGTCTCTGCATTCAATTGCTAGCCCTTTCGTACAATGCCTTCCCCAAACTATCAACTATATGAGGCCAACATCCTCAGAGTAAACAACCAACCAAAGCCCTGAGAAAGTCAACAAGCCTCAATGTTCAGATAAGCTGGCTGATTAGAAGCAGGGAACTGTGTTTATATCAAGAAGCTTGGAATAGTTTAGTGAAAATGTTAACCACAGGCTGCAAGTTCGTGTAGCAATCCTTTGGTTTCCCTGTCACACAAAGGTCTATCCTGAGTGTGAAAACTACTGACGAGATGGCAGCTGAAGAGTAGACCAGACAATTGGCTTTCCTCTCTCCAGCTGTTCGGGGGCCCACGGAGTTGATGTGCAGTCCTAAGAGACAAGGTGGGGCGAACGCTTGCAGCACACTCATCCTGTTTATTTCAATGCTGAGTTTGAGTTTCTTCTTTCTCTTCCTCCCGCCCCTCTGTAATGTCTGTGCTACTACGTGTACTTCGGTCCAGTAGTGCCTGTACTATGTGTACTATAGTACTACGGTACTACGCCTCTAGTGCGTCAAGCCAGGTAAGGGCCTGGATTGAAACACACATACACAGAGACAGAAACATGGGCCATCCTTAAATTCCCCAAGAATGCTCCCTTTAGTGTGCTCCAGAGCAGCTTATATAGGGATCCTTAACTGCTAGCCACGCCCCAGCCAAACCCACCAGAAACCACTCCCTTGCCATCAGGAACTCCTGAGGGTCTCATGCTCAGAGCAG
>NW_004949109.1:6288854-6289382 GCF_000317375.1 Microtus ochrogaster
CTAGGATCAAAGATATGTCTCTCCTAACCTAACCTTTAGGTGTTTTATTTTCCTGTGTTTGCGCTTCTCTTCTATAGCAGATAAAGCTAGTATTTTCTTATACTAAAGAAAATGCCATACAATTTAATTTATCTACAAATATCTTTTGACAATATTCTCTATATTAGATAATTATGTTAAGTGAAATTAGCCAGGGGCAGACAAATAGCACTTGATTTTCATGTGCAGAATTTAGGTTTACATTAATGTGAATGTGTTACATGTGTGTGTAGGACATGGAAGTAGGAAGGGGCTATAAGGAGAAAAAGAGCTATGGGGATACAGATTAAGAGACAGTAAAGGAATGTGTGTGACCTAAAAACAGAGGGGAAACTGTTGGGAAAGACGACCATGAGGGGTGGGATGGAGGAGGGCAGTGGGGAGCAAATAAGAACAGAGTATAAGTATATATCTATGAAAATGTCATGATGAATCGCATTTCTTTGTATACAAACCAAAGAGTTATTTATTTATTTATTTTGTTTTTTT
>NW_004949109.1:6289566-6307353 GCF_000317375.1 Microtus ochrogaster
CATTAATGCGCAAAAGTGGGATTGGTGGCACAGGATGGCACATCCCAGCTTTCGGGAGGGGGAGGCAAGAGGAACAGATGTCCAAGGTCATCCTCAGTGGCACAGTGAGTTCAAGACAAGACTGGACCACATGGACATGCCTAAAAACATTAATTTAGAGATGAATCCTTTTTTAAAAGAAGAAACATTGTGGGGAGGAGGAGAACCCTAAGTTAGGGAAGTGCCTGCTGCACAGGCTTGAGGACCTGAGTTCAGGGCCCCAGCACCCACATAAAACCCAGGTGCAGTGTGTAACCCCGGCACAGGGCACAGGAGCTGGGCATAGAAACAAGAGGATCCCTGGAGCACACTGTCCAGCAGGGGTAGCTGAACTGATCTCCAGATTCAGTAAGAAAGCCTGTCTCAAAACAGGAAAGCGGGAAGTGATGGAAGGTGCCTGGTGTTGACCTCTGGCTTTTGCACATAGACACACACATGTGTGTGTACTTGCACCCACATGCATATGTACATAATCCACATAAACATGTACATACCACACACACACATACACACACCACTGAATTTGGATGGCTCCTTTGTGTTCTCTGCTAGAGCTACAATCTTTGTCATTTAACTTCTGCATATTGCGGTTTTCTCATCCACACAGCAGGGGAAATTATATTGGCTGCGTGTAGCCCCTATCCCACAGCCACGTTCAATCCTTGAGTTTCTTATTCCTTGGAGATTCATGTATTTTGTTTCTTGTGTGTATGTCTTCTCAGCCCCTTTAAGTGTCTTTTCCTAGAAATTTCCTGTTTAGATTGAGAATGGGCTCGAGAACGTTGCTGGTTATCCAGAGGACAGAGACATCCATGACGGAGCATGCGTGGGCTGGTTAATGCCCCACTGCGGAAACAATCCTGCACTCAGAACACCGATGTTTTGTCATTCACCGACTATGCCTCTAATTCTGGGTTTTTCGAATGGCAGATGAAATTGCTTAGTCAGGGAGTTGAGGGACCCTTCCTTCATGCTGGTGCTGCCTCTGCCTCCCTTCCCCCACTCCTGACGTTTCCAACTGCCTGTCACCGCTGACCTTAATAATAACCTCATATCCTCAACAGTTTGGCAACACGTAAGAATGAATGTTTCCAGGAAAACATTGCTACATTCTAACTCCCCTACCCTGCTCCCAATCCAAGATACAATGTAAGCTGGAACTAGTTACACAGAATTATTGAGCTGTTGAAAGACAGTCCTGCAGAATACGGGAAAGATCTATTGTAATCCTGGAGTTCTGCAGGACAGGAAAGTAAGGCCTTGGTGTCCAGCAAAGCCATAAGCACCCATAGGGAAAACGTTGTAATTCGCAGCCAAGCATGGGTTACAACCGAACTGGGATGCTGGCTGGAGCTAAAGTGCTGTTTAGAAGCCAGCTCATTCACTCCTAATACTATGCACTGCATTCTGCCAGGATCAGTCCAAACTTGGGTTACACATCCCAGGAGATCCACACATGAAAGCTTCCGTGTTTTGGGATTAATCAAGATCGCATCATCAGCTGAGCGGAGCTCTGTTGTGCATGTGTTCCCAGTGATTTGCCTCCTTGGCTTGCTCCAGGGCCTGCCTGTTTTCTCTCATTCTCTGCTGGGTCTTTAGACAGTGCTGTCTCTGACAGCAAGCTGGATAAATCATCAGCTGCATGCCGATGAGCTGGCTCTCCTTCTGCCATGGAGTCTGGGAAGGGACAGGGCCCGTCGCCTCCTGCCTTCCCTCCCTTTTCTTTTTATCTGGGACTTTCCCATTCTCAAACTCTCTTCCGCTGTGTCCTTAATTTAGGACACTTGCTCTCCTTCGTCTTTCCTTTCTGCAAAATAACTGTTCTATTGTCCCGACAATTTGTTTCCTTGCTTGCTTTTTACTGATCGTATTCTGTTTATTTTTCATAAGAAAGGAAGCAAAATCGAAAAAAAAAAGCTCGTGTGGGAAGACTACTCACTCCCATTTGCAGACGAGAAGCAATGTTCACAAATTCAATTTTCATATAAGCTAATAATAAGGAAACAAAACTATTTCCCAAATTTGCTTGGAGAAACACATTCCCCAGCCTTCAGGATAATATGTATTGCAGATCTTCAGAAGGACACGGAACACTCCCTTTGCCAAGTTTTAGATGGTGAATCCTTGGTTCCAAAAAGCTTTCAGCAGTGCACCCTGATCCAGCCTTGGAAATGGTTCCATCTTCCACTTCCCCGAAGCTGGAGTGACAATTTAAGCTTCATGTAAACTTGGTAGCCAGTTGTAATTTCAGAGAACCTCACACTTCACATCTTTAAAAAAATGATTTATTTTTATTTTATGTGCATTGGTGTCTTGCCTACATGGATGCCTGTGAGAGTGTTAGATCCCCTGAAGCTAGAGTTACAGACAGTTGTGAGCTGCCATGTAGGTACTAGGAATTGAACCCAGGTCCTCTGGAAGAGCAGTCAGTGAGCTGTTTTGTTTTTGTTTTTTGTTTCTTTTGTTTTGTTTTTGTTTTTGGATACAGGGTTTCTCTGTAGCTTTGGTGCCTGTCCTGGAACTAGGTCTTGTAGACCAGGCTGGCCTTGAACTCACAGAGATCCATCTGCCTCTGCCCCCTGAGTGCTGGGATTAAAGGGGTGCACCACCACCAACCGACTGTGGCCAGTGATCTTAACCACTGAACCCTCTCTCCAGCCCCTTTATATCTTATTATTTTGTATGGGGCTGGAAAGAGGGCTCAGTGGTTAAGAGTAGTGGCTGTTCTTCCATAGTACCTGGGTTCCCAGTACTCACATGGCAGCTCACATCTGTTTTGTTTCTTTATTTGATGCAGGGTTTCTCCATGTAGCAACCCTGGCTGTCCTGGAACTCAGGGATCCACCTGCCTCTGCCTCCTGAGATCTGGATTTGAAGGCATGTGCTACCATGGCCAGTTTCCTTTCACACCTTTTTAATAGTGAACATTGTGCAGAAAGTTGGATGGAGAACCGATGAGGATTTATTACAATTTGAACATGCTATATGAGTTGCAAGCGTTTGTTTTTTTTTTTAAAAAAAAAACAAAACAAAACTGGAAGCCAACTTTCTTCAAATTTATCTTCACATTTATGTTAAGAAAAAGCATAAAAAAGATGTTACAGGAGGCTAGCACCCTCCCATCTTATTCTTTACTGTTATATGTGCAATAGGCAGAAGTAACTGAGCCATGGATACAAATACAGAATTTTACCTGCCAATATGAGTCTTGTGGTTTGTCAATATTTCAGAACATGGCTCTTGGGACCAAGCATGTCACATTAGTATACAATGGAGCATCCTTTCTCTCCTCAGATATGTTCTGTATCATGACTATGCCCCAGCTAAGGACCCAGTCATCAACTTTAAACCCGCAAGGTCACCTGGTCATCTTGTGATTACAGCAGCAGCTTTGCCGCTGGTGATTGTCCTACAGCTGCGGCAGGTCAATGGGAAAATGTTCTTTAAACGCCATAAGCGTCTGATTGTGCAATACTGAAATGAGACGCATTGATTATTCACACTGCTGGCTGGCCAAAGCTGGGGAAGTAATTAGGGCTTTTTGTGTGGATTATCCACTGAGAAAAGGTCAAATAACTACAAACAGTGCCAGGAGAGAGGAGCCACCAAGGACCACAGCATCCGTGATCAGTTAAGAAATGCTAAGGCAAGTCTTAATAATGACGTGCTTATGCCAGGCTCTGCAGAATGTGACCGTCTGTCAAAGAAATCCAATGACGCATGAGTGATGGCTACTTTTTCCCTAGGAAGCTGGCTTCGGGTCCCTGATGCCCATCAACCAGGTTTGTCAGGGAAACCAGACTGAGAGGAATTTAAAAAGCAGGGCTTGCCGTCGTCTCTTTCTTTCTTTAAGTCCAGAATAAAGGACTCATGGCTAACAATCATTTCGTTTTTCACCTCCCCATCTACAACACGGAGTATTGTTTTTCGTGTTTGTGATGAGATGTCCCATCACATGAAGATTTGATGCGGTTCACGGTGGACTCAGATTGGGAGCATGGTAATAGAATGGCTGTGAGCCCCAACAGTTCTTTTTATAGAAATACCATGCTGAACAGTCTTCAGCTTACTCAGGGAGCTTTCAGATTTTCCAAATTTTTAAGATATTTCTTCTAAATCCACCTTCCATCCCCCCAGCGCAGTGATGCCTGAAATTCTGAAGTGAAGCTTCTTTGCATCCACTTAACTGATGGGCTTTCATGGAACAGGCTATTCTTTGGTCAGCTGGCAATTTAGTTATTTTCATCCATGTAGAAGACACTGAAAAGTTAGATTTTTGAAATAGTTGCAGGGAGACTATATCTGGAAAGTAAAAGGAGTGTTTGGGGTACCCAAAGCAAATATTCACGGGGTACTTTGTAACTTTGCCTGGGACAGCATGTTGGGGAAAATACAGGGCAGTAATGAGAACACCAACTTTATGTGTTCAAATCCGGGTTCATGACCCTGAGTCACTTGACCTTTCTCAGCTGTAGCAGAGGGTGAACAGTCTGAGAAGCTACATCAGTGAGTAGCAAATTCCATGTTTGCACATGTACACACATGCATACATGTGTGCATGCACACACATACACGGGGGGGGGGACAAGAAATGGGTTGTAACCAAGACTTTCACAGTATCTCAGGACATTTTGGCAGCTTCAAGTTGGTCTGGTCTCCTTTATCTGTCCTCACTATACATCTGTCCCCTAGGACTGAACTCCAGAATCCATGAAGCTGTAGACATATTTGAATGAATCTTAAGGAATACCCATACAGAAGAACCTTCACACTTACAGGTGGAAGTTTTGGCATAGTAACAAATCAAAAGAGGTATTTTGGAACAGGCACTCAAATTATTTCCCCAGCAGAGCATCAGCCTTAGGGATTGGAAGCTTCCAGAAAGGCAGGGAGAGCTGTGATAAAAGCAAAAGAAAACAAGTTAAAAAAAAAAATGTGCTCAGCAAAACATGGCACGAAGTAAGGCTCAACCACATGTCCAAATCCTCGGAAAGCAAAACTTGACTTTAAATATTGCTGTACTACTGTCTCAACAGCACCATTTTTATGTTCTGCAAGCAGAGCTGTCTGCTGTTCTTGCTTTCCCCTTCCTCCATCCTCAGTCACTTAAATAGGGGACATCTTGTGTCCCCATTCAGACCCGGGATGCACTGTGGAAGAGAAAGAAGGAAGACCCAGTAGCTCTGAAAGTTCCATTCTCCCTGGAACCTTCCCGGACACCTTTCTTCATTGTTCCAGCACAAACCTTCATCACTCAGCTCTGGAGAAGAAAATGGAAACAATATGGCTCAGGTAGTGAGAAGGTAAAAATTTGTAATTGCCATAACTCTTATTTTTAAGACCAGAAGTGTAAAGAGAGAATAAAATTTTTTTTTGTGGTCGTTTAAAGAGGAATGAAAAGCTTTTGTATTTCCTATTTGCATTACTATGGTTTGTCTGGTAAGCGATGTGCTAAGACAAGACAATCAAGGTAGTTTGTCCTGACATCATGGGGCCATAGTAGCTGGAGCTTAGGAAAGTGTTTTTCTGCAGCCTTCACACCTTTGTGGTCGCTGGGCTGATAGAGGAGGTGAGCATCTGGGAGCAGCAGGGGCAGAGCCACTGAGAGGAGGAGGGGAGCCATTGAGGGAGCAGCAAGGACGCCCCATCTGGTATCCCAGCCTCCAGACACTGTTTTTTAAAACAGAATAATAATCTTGTTCAGATATAATTTACATACCATAAAATCCATGTTGTTAAGCTGTACAATTAGAGTTTCAGCCTATCCATTGGATCATACAATTATTTTCACTTTATAGTTTTAGAACATATTTTGTATCACCAAAAGAAACCTGAACCCGTTACCAGTAATTCCTCATTTTTCTTACTCCCACCCCCATGCCCTGACAACTAGTAATTTACATTCTGACTCTGTGGTCATGTCTGCTGTCAGCATTTTACATAACTGAGAGCACACAAACAGTGGTGAGTGTGTGTGTGTGTGTGTGTGCGTGCGCGTGTGCATGTGTGTGTGTATGTGTGTGTGTGTGTGTGTGTGTGTGTGAGAGAGAGAGAGAGAGAGAGAGAGAGAGAGAGAGAGAGAGAGAGAGGGAGAGAGACTTTTTTGGCTTGGCATAATGTTTTCACATACTGTAGTAAGTGTCGTACTTTATTCTTTTATGTCAAATAATGTTCTATTTGCATATGTTCAAGTACTATCTTTAATTTGGTATAGATAGCTTGATAAAAGAAGATAGCAGGAAGATGTGCCACTCCCTATCGCTTATGTTCTAGTGTGGGGTCATTCCAGCTTAGAACTGAAGTTCAGTCTATGGGCATAAGAGACTGGCAAACCCTAGGCAATGAAACAGGCCAAGGACATGAATAGAATTCTTCTTCCAAGAAGGATTTCAGAAAGCGACATCAGAGGTCTGGTTGGGCAGTGGAACTGTGAGGCGGAGAAGACAAGGATGAAGGACCGGGGCCTTTATGTAGGTATTCTGTAGACAGAAGTTCCTGTCCTGCCCAATCCCACAGCTATTCAGTTCCAAATAAACATGCAGAGGCTTATATTAAGTATAAATTGGTTGGTCTATTGCTCAGGCTTATTACTAACTAGCTCTTACAACTTAAATTAACCCATAATTCTTATCTATGTTTAGCCATGTGGCTTGTTACCTTTTCTCAGTAAGGCATTTTCATCCTGTTTTCTCTGGGTCTGGGTTGTGACTGACTTTTTGCCTTTCCTCTTCCCAGAATTCTCCTAGTCTAGTTACCCTGCCTGTACTTCCTGCCTGGCTACTGGTCAATCAGTGTTTTATTAAACTAATATGAATGACAAATCTTTACAGTGTACAAGAGCATTATCCCACAAACAGTCTAGCCTTACTTTGCTATAGGCAGCAAGACAGTTCCTCAATGGGGCTAAGGATAGTAGGGATCGCTGGTGTCTACAACACAGCAAGTCCTAGGGGAGGAGAGGAACATGGCTCCAAGATGAGGGTTCCCGCCCTCAGAGTCTCAGGAATGATTTTTATGATGGTCACAAGGCTGTGAGTGGGAGCACTTTGAGTCTTCTGGAAGCTATACCAGCTTCTCCCCCTGCTAGTGACTGGCATCACTAAGATGATCTCCTGGAAATGCATCTCCGCACAACTCTCTAGTGTACCTGGAAAGAACCTTTATTATTTCACACAACGAGGTCTCCTCTAGATGGGAGATGCCGGAGAACTGGAGTTCAAGGAGGGACCTAATAGAGAGAAATTTGGGGTTGTCATAAATTTGGAGAATTGGAGGAATTACCTGCGTATGTGTGTGTGTGTGTGTGTTCATGCATGTGCATGTGGAGGTCAGAGGTCAACCTCAGGCATTTTACTCAGGAGCCATTTTCCTTGTTCTTTGAGCCGGGGTCGCCATTTGGACCTGGGGCTCACCAAGCAGGTGGGCTAGTGAGCCATAGAGATCTGCCTGCCTGCCTCCCCAGTGCAAGGATTACAAGCTGTCATGACCACGCCCAGCTTTTCAGATGGATTTTGGGGATCAGACTCAGGTTCTCATGTTTGTACAGCAAGCAGTTTATTGACTTAGCCACCTCCCCAGCGCCCAACCTCACCCCTGCCCTTTGTATTCTTTCAGTGTTCTGGAGAAAACAGTGTGTGAGTCACAGGCCGACTCTAGCCACACAGCTAGTGAGTGACGAGTCCTGAATTCAAAGTCTGTGCTCTGAAGGTATGGGCTTAGAGACCTAACCTCCCCAAACAGAAGGAGTAAATCAGATGAGACCACCGATGGAACAACCAGCCAGGGAGGTTAACTCTCTAGGAAGTGTGTGGACCTGTAACAGGCTCTCTGCAGACACGGCCCCCCAGTTTAACGCTCAAAGGAGAGCTTTCATATTCTGAGGAATGTGGGGGGGGCACAAGCAGGTTCTTGAGTCTCCCTCCAATAGGAGCCACGAGGACAAAGCTTTCAAGATGATGACATAGGGGGTCATTCACAGCCCGGCTTCTCCTTTGTCTGGGGCCTCTTAACTCATCAGAGGAGCAGCGCGTCCCCAGAAGGATAAACACGTGGGAGCCTCACCTTATGTTGAAAGTTCTGCCTCTTACAGGTGGTCGAAACGAGGCATGCTTGTTCGAACACCCATTTGTACCCTCATTTTGCTTTCTGTATATTTTTGTAGAAACCGAAAAAGCTTTTATTCTGAGCAGTAAGTGACCTTGACAAAAGCTGGCTTTACTCCGCAGAAGTTTGGAAGTTGTAGCAGTCAGATGGACACACCTGATGAATATTTTCTTCACACCCAATTCCCCGCTGTTTATTTTGACTTGCAGAACTTGCTTGCATTAGCTTGTGCAGACTTTTGCTGCCAGCCGAGCATGCTGCAGTATTTTTTATTCTTATGGTAGCCTTCATACAAAAGTAATTCATGGTATGGAATGAGACAAGCTAACACACTAAAAGCTGAAAAGGGCCCTTGTTGACTCAAGATTGAACTGCAGGAAAACTCCCAGGCACTGTCCTTCTAATGCCAAGCAGTGAACCATCTAAAGTCTGTTTACGATGACTGGACTTCACCCAGTGAGCACTTCTGTGGACAAAATGCATAGAGATTGTGGGAGAATTCCCTTTCCCTTTGCACGGAATCTGAAGGCACAGGAGGTCTTGCTGGCTGGAACACGGTTTTCTTTTCACAGGGTAATTGACTTTGGAATGGAAGAATAACCTGTTTTTTTGGGGGGGGGGGATTTCTAAGCTTTTAAAATCTTTTTGAAATATCATTCTTCTCCCATCAAGGTCAAATACTGCGACAAGTTCTTGCTACGTGGGGCCACTAGGATAGGGTAGGGTGGGAACAGGATGAGGCAACAAACATGAAGGTGTGAGCTGTGTAGTGCTCCTTTCTGTGCAGCCGTAAATTAGCCCCTTGTCCTAAGATTCGTTTTCTTTAGAGAGGAAGTACATGTGAACTTCCCACATATATTTAAAGAACTTTTGTTCTGTATGCAAAACATAGAGCATAACTTAGAATAAAAATTTCCATTTGTGCGCTTATACATCAAGTATGCAAAGGCTGGATTCACTAGCTAACAGGACAAACAATAAGCACCCTGTCAAAGGGTGCTGGCTGGCGCTTGGCTCTGGAAATAACTGAGTTTCACTGCCAAGACTCGGCACTGGCCTGTGCATGTCACGCAAGTTCTGCTTTACTTAGTCATAAGGACCTACAGCAGAACCTTTCAGTGACAGAAATGAGCCTCCGCGTGGGAGCTTTTCCTTCTAATGTTCCCCCATAATAAATTAGCCTACAACACAACTAGTCTTATCAAAAGGTACCATAGATGAGAGGAGACACAAATATGCATGTACAGGAAGCTGGTCCTTGAGGAGTGAAATATACTTATGTCGTAATCAGCCTCTTAGTGACTGGTGGCTGGGGTGATGACGTCTGGGGAGATGCTTCAGACTGCGTTTGGTACAAGAACAAAAACTGTTACCAGTGGCACTCTGATGGCGGGTTAAGACCTCCTCATCCTCTGAAAACACTCTGTTATTGCATCAAGGTGATGGTTGTACATCTCCCATCCCTTACATACAGAAAATGGATCACATAAGTCTCCCATCCCCCACACAGAAGGATCACATAAGTCTCCCATCCCCCACATAGAAAGATCCCATAAGTCTCCCATCCAACACACAGAAGGATCCCATAAGTCTCTCTTCCCCGACTCACAGAAGATGGATCATATAAAAACTGTGAATGAAACATGGCAAACAGAAAAATCCTGTCCATATCATGCAGCAATCTCCCCCCATTTCATGTCTGGTAGTTTCTGTGTGGGGATCCAAACGAGAGAAAATAATTTGTTTCCCGCTCAAACTTACAGGTGGTAACTACTGAGCTATTTTTAAATACTCAATATTAGGATTAAGTCATAACATTTTAGAAATTGTTTAACAAAAGTAAGTGATCAACCCCCCTTAGAAAATATAGTTTAGACATCAGAAAGATCACCCCTCACCTACTGCTAGAAAAAGTACAAGACACGTTTGTAGAAAGAACATTCATTCTCTCTTCTAGAAGTCAGTTTGGCTGTCTTATCCAATAAAGCCACTGTGCAATCCCATGTTCCCATGTTCCTTACCAGTTCCCATGTTCTAGCCCCTAGTGCTCAAGATGCTAGCTAGACACGCCATATTGCTTTCCACCCTGACTTGTCTCAGGGTGAAATCCCACAGCATCCCACAACCACCATTCTTACTGTTGTTGTCATCAGAGACGGAGCCTCACTATGAAGCTCCGCTTGTCCTGCGTCAGGCTTTGGAGGGCTAGAATTACAGGCATGCAACTTCACACTGCCTCCGAGCATCCAACTCTTTCCTTTTCTGAGGGAGAGTTTCAGGGTGGCCTGGCATTTACAGCAACCCCTCTTCTTCGACTTCCGCAGTGCTCTGAGAGTGGTGTGGTTCTAGTCCAGCCACACCCAGCTGCACCCTGGTCTTCAGGCTGACTATCTATGGGATCACAGGTCATCTAGATGTTGACATGAGGAGCTTTGCAGATCTCCCCGCCTCCATCCCTGTGGATAATGTCTTTTAATATTATAATAAATTACTTATCAGAATGCTAGGAAGTGGTTCTGACGGTCGTCTCCATCTTAGCCCTGGAGAAACTGAGATATACATGTAACTTGTCCTGTAACTTTCTCAAGGATGCACAAACTGAGAAGTAGCTAGGACACAAGCCAAAAGCTTCCATACAGAGCCCATGGACTGTGCTTTCACCCCACGACTTCTTCAGTAGAAACATAGAATCCTCATGATGGACCAGTATTATGCTAAGTAATTTGACACAGTGTCTCATTGCTCAAACTGCCCTATAGGATTAATGTCTTTACTTTAAAAAAAAAACAAGGTTTTTTTTTTCCTGTAAAATGAGACTATGATGCCAATAATCTTGTGCTGACTTTTCCCCTCATCACACCTGTAATAGGTCATGTGAAGATGCTCTAATGGCTTATATCTCACTTCTCATTTGGAAGTAAGCTGCTGAGAATTGGTGTTACTCACTTTTGTGGAGTGTAGCGTCTGGCACCATGGAGACATCCATAATAACAATGTGAAGAACAAATGAAAACTTAGCTCGTTCAGATGGTAAAGATGACAGTGTGATAGTGTCATGAAAGCTTGTTCCGTACATTCAGATCTGGTTAGTGGCAACCACCCACTGGAGTCTGCTTTTGGGTAAGGAAGATGGCCCCTCTTCTGGGCATGCTGAGTTTCTTCACAGTGGTCTCCTGCATCCTTGTCTTTGCCTACGCTACCCAGCCAGAAGTACACACTTTTCTGACTGTGTCCAGGGGAGGAGAAGGCCACTTTCTTTTGAAGATCTATGTCTCGTTTAAAGGGTTTATCTGATCTATTTTCTGATGAAGTTTTCCAGTTGTAGGCGCCAAGAATGGTCAGTCTTTATCTATAAAGTGAGAATAATGACTAAAGCCTGCATATATTCATGCAGAGCTGGAAAGCGCCTCCGACGCCATGCAGGTGGATCTGAGTGAAACACTTGAACTTCCTATAACTATTCACATCTATGTTTTATGTTTTGCCTGCACATATGTCTATGCACCACCTTCACACTTGGTTCCTGCCGAGGCCAGAAAAAGGCACCGAATCCCCTGGGACTAGAGTTGCTATGTGGTTGTTGGGAATCAAACCCTGGTCCTCTAGAAAAGCAGCCAGTGCTCTTAACCACTGAGTCATCTCTCCAGCCTGACTCAGATTACTTCCAGCTGTGTGGAAGATTGGAAAACGGATAGCAATAACTCTACAGAACACTAATCCTTCTTGGAAGTGGCATCTTGTATTTTATTTATTTGACAGGTACAATTGAGTTCTATTTTTGAGAATCTGATGGAAACAATGTCACCATCTTTCGGGAGAACCACCCTTTCAGTTATGCTAGCTGAGTGTCATTTGCCAATGCATTCCAACAATAAGAACACATTTAGATTTCCATAAACTTTCTGGAAATGATGTGTCCACTTGAACTTTAAACAGTTGGAGAAAGAAATAAAAATTCACCAAGTTTTGCTTCAAAATCCTCTGAGTCTCATCCTAATAAAACCCCAGAGCAGGGTAACATGGCAAGTTTCAGGTGTTCAATCAATGCCCTTCAAATAAATGGATGAAAATCTAAAGTTGTGAAATGGATCAATGAAGAGGTGATCATTTCCACTCCCTAAAGGTTTGTCTGCTCATGTGCTTCTGACTGCTGACATTAAGTATAGATTTTTTTGGGTATTAGTATCAAGGAATAAGAATCTTGGGTTTTTCTCTTGAAGTTACTTAGTCCTTTTCCCACTGCAGGATTGTAGTTGCCACCTCAACAGCTTGTCGCCTCCCTCATGTGTGTGGTGAAAGAGAAGGCGTCATGTCCTTAGATGTTCATAAGGGCCAACAACTCATTTAAAAAAATAAAAATAAAAACCTGCTGGACCACCGCAATGTGTAGATTTAAAGCATGCTGTAATGTGTTGTGACTTAGCATTTGCAACTTTCCAACATCTGCATCCTGGTTTGCAGTCTCCTAAACCCTCCCGCTGCAGAAGGCGTGTGTGCAGGGTTGTTCTGAGGCGCGATGCATCAACACAGCCTTTCTAAACACGAAGCAATAATGTATTCAATTAAGGGAGGAAATAAAACATTGGGCTGGTTCTTACAATAAATCTTTTACTAAGTTGCCCACATCATATGTTTGCTGAGGAAATAAGACATGTCATTCAGACGAAGGGTTATTGCGGACTGCTGAGGGAAACATGAAATTCTGGAGGCTTCAGCAGTACTGGGAGCCCCTGAAACACGGAGAGTGTACAAATTAGAAAAGGATGTAATATGTGACTAATGACACCTCTTGGGATACCTTTGCAACCCGTATTTACTGTTAGGATCGCTAGGTTCATTTAAGCTCCAGGAGTTGAAAAGCAATACCCTTGTAAGGGAGAAACACCTCTGTGTTCATTAGATGTGGCTGTAATTTAAGCTCTCAAGGCTTTTCTCCTCGCTGTCATTCTTCGTACTTCTGGAAATGTGGTACTTGAACTTCTAATAAAAGTGGTCCATATCATGACCATGTAATCTACAGTTCCTGGAAAGCACACTTACACCTCCACATCTGGAGCTGGCTCTGGGACAGAACTGAAACTTAATTCACCCCAGATGTTGCCCAAATGAACATTCTGGAGCAAGGCTACTGGTCTTAGGCTTTTCTAGGCACTAGAAAATGGCCCAGGCAACAGTATGGGTCCCTAACTCCTATATTGGAGACTTTTTATCTATCACACCAAGAAAAATAAAATTGCTGGATTCTTTAAAGTAAACCCCAAAGCTCACCTTCATTTATGAGGAAAATAGTGGCTCCTTCGACATTATTTAGACAGATGGTTCCAGGTCTTTCTGTCGTAAACATCTCAAAGAGAAATGATGTTCCGCTGTCTTCGGAATGCGGCATTTTCTTCTGCCATAGGAAAGCTTGCATAGCAGTTTCTTTTAAACAAATGCAGTCGTGTATGACTTGGGTTACTGATCACCAGAATAGCCTTTAATAGACCAACACAATTAGGCGTCCTGTATATTTCTGATAATACTGTTTTTTGTATGTATGCTTGTTTTTGCATTTGTTGGTGGGGTAGGTAGAGTCCCATGCTGCTCTGGCTAGTCTTGAACTTCTTCTGTGGCTAAGGAAGACCTTAAACTCCTGATCTGCCTACCGTCCCCTCCCAAGTGCTGGGCTCACAGATGCGAGCCACCTCGCTCAGCTTCCGACGACCCGTTTACTCTGCAGTAATACTCTTTGTTACTTAGCTTTAGGTTTCAGTGCCAGTTCCTGTTCTTCGGGGATGAACTCTTGCTATAGAATCAGTGTCGCTGTCCCATGCGAATGCTTTCTTTCGGGCTCGCTGAATGGAGAAAGCTCAGTCATAAGATGGGATTGTGGACAGAATGCAGAAATCAAGAAGTTAACCTATTTGAAGTTCCTTTTTTTGTCAATTAGGTTCATACATTTCTTGGGGACTTGCTAATCATCTTCTGGACATGTGAGGGCCTTCTGGGTCGGTGGCTCATCTGCACCTTTGTCTGATGTTACAGCTTCTTGGTTGCAGTCAGGGTGGGCGTGCCTTTGCAGGCACATTGTGCCTTAGGAATTGTGGTGGTCTCTCTGAAGGGGGATCATTTCCTATTATCTCAGGTCATACACAAAACCAGTCTGTCTAGGTTCAGTTGATATAACTACTCATAAATATTGCCACTTAGTAAGGATAGCTTCAATATTTATTAAGGGAACAATGTGAAAATAGTCATATGAAAGATAGCTTTGACCTTTGCAAAGCTACTGTTAAAGGCGTTGCTCACTGAATATTAAATAATTCATCAGAAATGCATCCACCCAACAGCCTTTTGAAATGCGTCTCCTGACAACCCAGAGTGTCTCTCTGTTAAATGTTGGGATTTATATCTTTTGTAGAATTCTTGCTGCTGCTTTGGCTACAGAGAAAATAACTAAGGTTCCTGCTTTGTGATTCTGTCAATCCCCTGCCCCGGTTTCCTGATCTGTATTCCTACCCCATCCTTCTGTGATGGTCTATGGAATGGTTGATGATAAATGAATTTCTGAGTTTGCCTGCAAAACTCTGTGTGTGTGTGTGTGTGTGTGTGTGTGTGTGTGTGTGTGTGTGTGTGTGTGTACTAACTGGCATCTTCTGGGGAAGGAGTGAGCCCAACTACACTCTTCCTTCTGGAAGTGTGAGATGAAACAAACCCCTCCACAAACTGCTTTTGGCTAATGTTTGATCCCAACAGAAACCTATCTACAATATGGAATAGCAAGAAAAAAATATACGACAGCAACAACCCAATTCAGACCAAACCAAAACAGCAACAGAATATATCTGTTTAGTCTAGGGAAGGCTTAGTTGTAATACAGCTGCCTAGTGTGCATGTGTGAAGCCCTGGGCTGGACAGATGCCTCAGAGAAAACAGTGTCACAAAGGTAAACACATTGACCATTTTGTTGTTACGTACTCAATCTATTATTGGAACTGACTTTGGAGTTGACCAGGTGGCTCGGCAGGTAAAGGCGCTTGTGCCCAAAACTGCCAACTGGAGATCAATGCCCAGGGCCTGTATGGTGGAAAGAGATAATCTACACCTATAAATTGTCCTCTGAAATCCACAGCCACATAATCTGCACCCTAAATAAGTAGACAAATAAATCTAATACATTTTTTAAAAGTGATTTTCTAGAATCTTCCCCCACCCGAGAACAGTGATTCTCTCCCTGTGAGTTGTGACCCTCTTGGGAGTCGAAGGATCCTTTCACAGGGGTCTCATCATATTTTCTGCATATCAGATACTACATTACAATTAATAACATAGCAAAATTGCAGTTATGAAGTAGCAATAAAATAATTTTGTTGTTGGGGGGTCATCACAGCTTTAGGAACTGTATTAAAGGGCTGCAGCATTAAGAAGATTGAGAACCACTGTCTGAAAACTAAGGGATGGGTAGTAGTGACAGCAGATGGCACACTTCTGTGTGAAGATGTCGTCTGATGTCCTTTCTCTTTTTTATTTCTCTCACAAGAAGACTAAGAGTACCCAATACGGTGTGCATTCTGAACACTATAGGGAGAAGACAGCCACAGACAATTCCCGTACCATGTGACATGGATACGTATTGACCTAGGGGCTGAAGGGCTCCACTGTGTTGTACATATTAATGTGGGATTTTAAAGACAACCCCACAGGACTTGCTTTGCTAATTTGGGACCTAGATAAGTCCAATAAAATGAAATTTATGCAGAGAAGAGGCTTTGATGAGAAAGGGTGTCAGGAGACTGAACACTAACACCAACCCATGGGAGGGGCAGGTTTAGCACCCTAGGAACAGAGTACTGTACATCTCGATTTTTCAAAAAAAATATATGAACACATTGTGAACTACACAGACACCAACCCCACTGTTTTGGAGCAGAAAGACAGAGTTGACAGATGCAGTTCTTTGCCAGGAACAACCATGTGAATTTATAAATTTTTTACAAGTGCAGCTTTCAGAAGAATGACTTTTACTGCCATATTTAATGCAACCTTGCAAATTTATAGCCCGGGCATTTGTGGGTTATGAATGTCCACTATTCCAGGCTAATGCCAAGAACATGTTTTATGTTTTAAAATTCCTTTTCCTCCTCTGATCACAGACATCTTGGCTGTTCAGATTTGTGTAATAACTCAGCAGCACATGAGGTACAAGACCGCATCAGTTCCCACTCACAATGGCTGGACTCATAAATATACTCATTACAACATACTGCATGTGACAGAATCACCCACAAAGCATAAACATATTTCCAAAGAATAGGGATTTAGTAGCAGTTGAAGCAACAGTGGCCTGATTCTTTGCTACTTGCCAGACCCATAATATGTGGCCCTAAAATTGCAATCACATGCCACAATACAAAGAAAACGGAAAGAATGTGTTTAAGAAAATGATATCTCAGTGCATATAGATCAGCATAGTCATGTACAATGTCATACATGTCCAAGGCTGTGCTTGTATTTTTAAGTTATCCTTAAAAAATTTATTAGACTGACTTGTGTGCATGTGTGCTCCGGCACATGTAGGCTCCTCTGGGCCACGGCACACGCGTGGAGGTCAGAGGTCAACTTCCAGGAGTTGGTGCTCTTTTCCCACCATGTAGGTTCTGGGGGTCACACTCAGGTCATCAGCCTTCGTAGTAAGCATCCATACTGACTGAACCATCTGGCCAGCCTTATGGAAAGGCTTTAGTTACTATATTCAGCTGGAAGTTCATGGAAGGAAAGGCACACTGCAACCCTTTCCTTGTATATCTGAAAGTTGCCTTTTGTGTTGGTTGTGCCCAAGCTCATTCTTTCTAGTGTTTCAGGTTTTTGAAGAAATAGCAGGATCAACGTCTCAGAGATCTCAGAGTGACCAGCCTTCCTTTACATGCCAGAGGGCTCTTCTCTTTAACATGCTATGACCTGGGGGGAACTGTTGACTGCCAGCGAAAGTCAGGCCACTGCACGTCTTTCTCACTCTTCTGGGTAGCCGTGATGCTGAACACATCCCTTCTCTGCTTTTTATTTTTATTTCCTCTTTTGAGAAATATTCAAGTTGTACTATTTGGTACAAATTCCTTTCCAATTATGATGATTTTTTTCCCGAGTGTGTGTGTGTATGCTAGCATATTTAGGAATAGATAGCATATTATAATTTATAATATTAGTTGTTTTGTTTGTTAGTAAGCATGGCTTTCTTTCCCTAAAATAAAAACGGGGCATGTGGGAGTTAGTGATGATTGGAACTTGACAGCTCTGGAGTTCCCTGGGAGACCACTTGCAGATACACTGAGGGACTGTCTTGATGAGGTTAACAGATGAGGGAAGACCCCTCTTAAGTGTGGGTGGAATCATTCCCTGGGTGTGGAGCTTGGACTTTTCATATGGGGAAAGTGGAGCCAGAAGGTGACTAACCAGGGAGAAATCTTATAGCCTGAGTTCTTGGAGCTCATGTGAAAAGCTGATGCAGCTGTGGGCATCTGTAACCCTTGGGTTTCTCCAAAAGATGGGAGGCAGAGACAAGGGGATTTCCCAGTGGCCAGATGGAGGAATCAATATCATCATCATCATCATCATCATCATCATCATCATCATCATCATCATCATCATCATCATCATCATCCTCTCTCT
>NW_004949109.1:6307528-6311172 GCF_000317375.1 Microtus ochrogaster
ATTAGGTTTTAAGAAGCAAGAAAGTAAACTGAGCGTTAGCATTCCTCACTCTGTGCTTCTTTTAAAGAATTATTACTTTTTACGTATGTGTGAGTGTATGCCACATGTGTGCATGTGCCCACAGGAACCAATAGAGGGTATTGGACCTCTGGGGCTGGAGTTATAGCCAGTTGTGAGTTGCCACAGTGGGGCAGGAATCAAACTGGTCTGCTAGAAGAACAGCTGGTGCTTCTAAAGGCTGAGCCATTTCCCAAGCCTCCCTCTGTGCTTCTTGACTGTGGATACAAAGTGACTAGTGGCCTCAAGCTCCTGGGCTGTGGTTTCCCCATCCGGAGCCAAAGCAAACCCTCCCTTCCCCAGATGATGATGTCAGAGCATCTTATTACAGCAACAGGAAGGGAACTAAGATGGTGCAACTCCTGCATTGCTTTACTCCTGAGATGCCCACCACTTCTCTCTTGGTGTTTGAAAAACTTCATAGGGAGTCTAACCTTGTGTGATGGAGGCTTGTCTGTCCATATACCACAGCTGTTTCAGTGCAGCCAGGAAGGATCTTCTGAATTACTGAAGCTAAATAAAAATATAAATAAATAAATAATCCTTGTTTATTCCAAGACTTAATCCTGCTGAGGCTCCCAAGCTGATTAATCACTCAGCAGGCACCAAACAGCCCATGCTAGCTGATCTTACACATTTTAATGAAATGGACTGCATGCTGAAAAATGGCACACAGACACACAAATCCTGCACAGTAATTATCTGAGCGAATACTCTGTTAATGGCTCCAAAGACAGCCTTATTCTTAAGCATAAGATTCTGTCAAGAGTAAATCCTTCTTCATTCATTTGCTGCTAACCTGAAGGGCAGAAGTAGTCAGATGTTAGAGTTAGCCAGGAAAACTTTGGTTTTAAAGCCTATTGAAGCACTTTCCTTTTTCTTATATTTTTAGATCATAACAATTTAAAAAATTCAAACTAGAATAATCGCCAGCCCACAGTTCAGATGCTTTTAACATCTCTTGATAATTTGCCTTCTTCCTTCCCTCTTTATCCTGAAATTTCTTTATCATCCTGCTAGCATAAAAGTAGAAATGGGAAATAACTAGCTATTCATATTCTAATGCATCCGCATAATTACATGATACATGGGATGTTACAAAATTGCTAAAATAGACAGCCTTATTGCAGGCTCAATTTACTTAACTTTGTGTCTTCCAATATTAAGTCAAGAGTCACTCACTCTGCAAGTTAATGGCTGATAAAAAAAATTAGGATAAGAAAGAAAAGTATGAGGAAAGTAGTTTCTATCCAGTGTGTGGCCAACTTGTGGGATTTCCTAGAGAAAGTACAGACTTAATCAATGGGTGAAGTAGAAAGCGCTAGATAACTTATGACCAGTCATAATGCTATAGCTATGAGTATGAAGACAACAGTAATGGAATCTCATGCTTCAGGACCCAGATGGTTCTCGTAGGAGTCTTGAAGAAGCTCTTGCAGTCCTCAAGCTTCTCTGAGTGCATGGCTGGATTCATGCTGAGGTTTTACCTCCCCGAAAGGATGATTCCTGAGATCCCTCTTTTTTCCCCTAATGTCAAGAATTTATTTGGGAGCCTTTTGGAAAAGGGGTTCCCAGAATCATCAGGTTCTCCATTCAGTTACATATCATTCATTCCCAACACTAATGGACTTGCAAGGACCAACTGCAAGAACTACAAGCTGGACATGGTGAGGAAGCTGAAGCAGGAGGATTGCCAGTACAAGGCCAGTCTGGGCCACTCAGAGAATCCTGGCAATTCGGGGTCTGCTTCTTCAGGGCCCAGCACTGAATCCTGGCTGTGTGCTTTTTCTTCTCATGCAATGGCTTGTTCCCGGGCATGGTGTCCTCTGGGGGACAGCAGAACACTGACCACTGGCTCCTGGAAGATGCTGACTCCAATATGGCCTCTTGCTCTGCCTGACAGGACCACTCAGTGAGCATTTCTTCATCTGAGAGAGAAATGACAAGGCAGGCGCTGCAGCGGGAAGGGTTGGATGTCTTGGGAGAAAGGGAAATTGATGTGATCAGGAGGGAGCCACTCCACCTCTGGGAGACTTTCATTTTCCCATGTCCCCAGACCCCCTTTCCCAGCCCTTCTCCCTGCTTAGATCACATTGCTTTTTATTTTCATTAAAAACTGAAAAAGCATGGGATAAAACCGGACTTACATAGCAGACAATGAGGACTACTGAGAACTCAAGAACAATGGCAATGGGTTTTTGATCCTACTGCACATACTGGCTTTGGGGGAGCCTAGGCAGTTTGGATGCTCAACTTACTAAACCTGGATGGAGGTGGGTGGTCCTTGGACTTCCCACAGGTCAGGGAACCCTGATTGCTCTTCAAGCTGATGAGGGAGAGGGACTTGATCAGGGGAGGGAGAGGGAAATGGGAGGCGGTGGCGGGGAGGAGGCAGAAATCCTTAATAAATAAATAAATTAAAAAAAAACAAAAGTGAAAACTACACTTATCTGATAACAACAACAACAACACACACACACACACACAATGATGTAAGAATTTAATCCTCAAGCCAAAGACTATCGTTAAGTCTGTCATCATTCTTAGTGTTTGGGACACAACAGCGAGAGTAAACTTCAAAAGTCCTTGCCTTCAAGACACTTCCCTCATGGCTGTATGCTGAAGTAACAGAATTGAGTGCAGGAGCCTGTGTGTGGGAACTCGGTCCAGGTGTGGACCATGTTCCTTAAATACAGCTTACCAGGTCTACCTTCCCTCAACTCTCTGCCCTTCATACCTCAGGTCTCACATGCCAGTGAGGTAAGGCTACAGTGGCGGCAACACACTGTCTTTCAGAGAAAGGACAGGAGACATGAAGCAGTTAGTGCGTCTGACAATTCCAAGGCTTTCGAGTATGAATGCCTGGCTTGCTCTACTCTGCGAGTGTGGCACGTATCTTAGTGAGGTCAAGTTCCTCCCAGGGATGTCTAATGCAAGCTTATTGTCCTCTAAAGCTCTTCTAAGTGGAAAGGGGCTTTATTATTCTCTCCCCTCCGCCCTCCGAGATACCTCCTTTTCAATCACAGTTTCCTTGTAACTAGGTAGCTTAAAAATATCCTCTCTGTGTGTGTGTGTGTGTGTGTGTGTGTGTGTGTGTGTGTGTATGTGGTATATATGCATATGTGTTCATTTACAGGTATCCTTGGGGGCCAGAGGGGGGTGTTGAGTCTCAACCTCTGTCTTCTTCAACTTATTCCTTCAAGGCAGGGTCTCTCTTTGAACCCCGAGCTTGTGATTTCCAGCTAGGCTGGTAACCAGTAAAACTCCAAGAATCCTCCTGTCTGCACTTCCTAGTATCAAGCCCAGAGAGGACTTCTTTCTCTGCCCTCACATGCTGGCATTATAAGTGCAGGCACCCAGTTTATGATGTAGTTGCTGGGATACCCACTGCGTCATCTCTCCAGCTGTTGTAACTCAGCAGTGCTGTGCCCTGTGCATCTCAACACACATGCTTGAACAAAAGGAAGACTTTGCCTGAAGGTCTGAGGCATTGAGGTTCCTGTCAACAATATACATTTACCCAGGGCTTTATCTGCTCCCAATATACATTTACTCAGGGCTTTATCTGCTCCCTATGATGTAGGCCT
>NW_004949109.1:6311335-6351718 GCF_000317375.1 Microtus ochrogaster
TAGAAAACAGAGGACCCATAGAAATCTTATTTTGAACTCCTTTTGTTTTATGACCTTGAACTCACCTCATATATAGTGGAGGATACCCTTGACCTTCTTGTTTGTTTGATAGGTTTGTTTGTTACATAGGTCTCACTATGTAGCACTGGCTAGCCCAGAATTCACTTTAGACAAGACTGACATGCAATCTACTTGCCTCTGCCTCCTGAGTGCTAGAATTAAAGGTGTGTGCTACCATGCCTGGTTTATCCTTGACCTTCTAATTCTTCTGCCTCGACCTTCCCAGGGCTGAGATTACAGCCGCACCCCTCTCTGCTGGGTTTATGTCGTGTTGGGGTGCAAACCCTGAGTGTTGTGCATGCTGAGGCACTCTCTACCGTTTGCCAGTCCTGCCCTCTTGCTTTCAGTTCTAGCCATCAGGGATTCATCAACAGGACTCTCAAGATATAAGAAATAGGAAGTGTTCTCTCAACCTGACTTTGTCCTGCCGTTGTCGTAAAGACCACATCACTAACTCCTTCTGAGAAGGCTGCTCTCACCTTTGGGCTGATGTCAGGCTGCTTGTGAAACCACGCAGCGGTATCTTTCAGCCAAACCCATGATGTGGGGTTATGCTATGAAGTCAGCACTGTTTTTGAGACCTGTTTAATGGCTAAAGAGGCCAGAAAAAAAGTTAAGTTTTCTTTCCCAGGTCTCAAAAATCCTGACTCCTTTTTAATGGTCTATGAATTTTGCAGGAAGATTATACTTTTGTCTTTATCTCAATCCATTCTCTCTGTCTCTGTTGCTCCCTTCTTTATCTTCTGCAAAAATAAGAACAAAGCACATACCTTTTCAAGATGTTGCTTGGAAATTTCTTTTGCTGGTTTTATAAACTGACTGCTAAGTTTTCATCTCTCAGATCACCACGGCCAATGGTCTGGACCGTTTCTCCACCACTTGTCACTGCTGGCCATTTCCTGGGCTCTAAGGCAGTTTGTTACCAATCTTGGACGGTAGCGTTCCAGTCTCTGTTTACCATTGTCCCCAAGCTGATGTTGTTAGCAGAACTTGTCTTAGTTACTGTTCTAGTGCTGTGACAAAGACACCATGATCAAGGCAACTGATAAAAAAATGCATTTCATTGGAGCAGTAGCTGAGAGCTGACATCTGATCCCTAGTAGAAAGCAGAGAGACAGAGAGAGGAAGAGAGTGAGTGAGACTTTTGGAAACCTTGAAGCCCACCTCCAGTGACACACCTTCTCCACCTAGGTCACTAATTAAACATTAAACAGTCCACCAAATGGAACCAGACATTCAAGTATGTGAGCCTATGGGGCTATTCTCGTTCAAACCGCCACAGCCACATTCCTGATAACACTTTACTGTGTCAGTTAGCGCTTCCTGAGTATCACACTGTCCAAAACTGTGTGGGTGATGAAAATGTTTATTCTCATGGTTTTTGGAGAACCTGTGGCTTTTTTCCCCCTAGAAATAAGCTTGACTAAAGCTGGGTTATGTAGGATGGCTCTGCACACACTCAGTGAGCGTTTTTCAGTCGGTGGAACAAGAGCTGTGTGTCTGCCATCACCTGCAGCCAAACCCAGGTTCATTCACATGTTACAAAGTCACAGTGTGCAGAGGGTACTTCAGTAATCCGTAGACCACCCTTTGCAGTCTCCTGCCATTCTCCCCCCAGCCTGACTTCCGTTTAGTCCGCCATCTTGGTTGTGAGTGGAATGGCTCTGTCAGCCATGTGATTAGTTCCCTCGCCAGTTATGACTGGGTTTCTCATTTTGCCACCTGAATAAGACTTTGAAGATTTGCTAATACATGCATTTGACTCAATAGTTATTCAGCGTTTCATTAAACTTACTTCATTTGGTCTTTATGGGTAAGTTTTTATTCTTCCTAGCTTATATTTGAAAATTGCATACAAAAAATGATTAGCAACTAGTCCCATGCTGAGTTGAAGCTGTCATTTTTGGGGGAGCACCCATTTGGGAAGTACCCTTTTCACACCCTTTGCTCACCATTAGGGCATTGACATTTTCCAGAAGACCTTGCCCATAAGATGAATATTTAATATAATTATAACTTAAAAGAATAGATGAACACAGAGAGCTAGCTCTTGTTGCTTTTACTGAGGAACTGAATTTAGTTTCCAGCACCCACATCAGGTGGCTCACAGATGCTGTGGGACAATGCTCTTGTACACTGTAGAGATCTGTCATTCACACTGGTTTAATAAAATGCCGATTGGCCAGTAGTCAGACAGGAAGTATAGGCAGGGAAACTGAACTAGGAGAATTCTGGGAAGAGGAAAGGCAGAGACACAATCACAAGCCAGACACAGAGGAAGCAAGATGAGAATGGTTTACTAAGATACCAAGCCACATGGCTAAACATAGGCAAGAATTATGGGTTAATTTCAGTTGTAAGAACTAGTTAGTAATAAGCCTGAGCAATAGGCCAAACAGTTTATAATTAATATATTAATATAAGCCTCTGTGTATTTCTTTGAGATTGAATGGCTGTTGGAATGGGCAGGACAGAAATTTCTGTCTACACACAACCACTGGCAACTCCAGATCCAGAGGAATTCCTTTAGTCTCTGTGGATACCTATCTACTCACTACCTTATACACATACATAGAATTAAAAATAATAAAGTAAAACATTTTAAAAAATATTTGAATATGGTAGTAAAGTGACACAAAAGTTTTTTTTTTTAAAAAAAAAAGTCTGTTTCCTCTACATTGGTATTAATACATTCCAAAAAAAAAGAGAGAATTTAAGAGAGACCCGTGTGGAGAGCAGGAAATGCTATTATGTCTTAGGGAAATCATCTCCTTAAAGCTTCTGCGTTCTTATATCCATCAAAGGAATCATTTATTTCTCTCATAAATCTGTAATGATGGCACAGTTGCACATAATGGTTTGCAATTTCCTTTGGTCAGCAAAGAGAAAAATGAAAGAGGCAAACCTCCGCATGAGCCCAGTAATGTCTACCCAATATGTCTCCACAGCCCCTGAGATGGCAACCCTAAACGAGCCTGCTTGCTGAAAGGCGCTATCGAGTGGACGAGCTTCGAGTCACAAATGGAATTCACATAATGAGGTGATTTCTTCGGCCCCACATAACTGAAATGCCACTCACAGCTCCCTGCAATGAGCAAGGCTGACCTATAATAGAACCATCATCCAGACAGACCTGTAATAGGATCATCATCATCTCCTATTCTAATCATATTTAAAAACTTCTTACAAACTAAATGCTCAAATTCATGTCTTACTACTTCAAGATGGTTTCTTCTCCTCTTAAACTGCAGAGTTGCTGTTCAAATAAATAATCCTACTTTAAAGTTTTTGTTTTAGCTCTGAACTAGATGCTCTTGAGTGTGGATTTTTGTTACATACCAACTTTATTAGGTTAATAAACTGACTTTATTTCTTCTTTATTAGGACTTTCTAAAGAAAAAGTGGTGGCCCCTAAACCCTTGGTATTAAAGACAATAGAGTTTTTATCATAAGAAACAACTTTCTAGCCGGGCGGTGGTGGCGCACGCCTTTAATCCCAGCACTCGGGAGGCAGAGGCAGGCAGATCTTTGTGAGTCCGAGGCCAGCCTGGTCTACAAGAGCTAGTTCCAGGACAGGCTCCAAAGCTACAGAGAAACCCTGTCTTGAAAACAAAAACAAAAACAAAAAAACAAACAAACAAACAAAAAGAAACAACTTTCTGTTTTTATATAAGCTATATTTTTATAGTCATGTTGCTAAGAACTACGTATAAAAAATAAAACTGAGAACAACTGAACTACTTGAAGTATTACTTTGTGAAATAGTCACCGCAATGAATGTAAGATAAACACACTGTTACCAAAGGGCTGGTTTTCTCTGAAGCTGAGGTATGATGAGCATGTTGCTTTTAACCCTGTATGACGTCAACATTAGCTGACGTCAACATTAGCACCGTTGCTTAAGCATCTGATGCCTCTGGTCTAGAACATTTCCTTGCTCTCTCTTAAGCATCTGATGCCTCTGGTCTAGAACATTTCCTTGCTCTCTCTGACCTTTCTTGCCTCATTCCTATCTACCACAGGACTGTCTTATGCGCTACCATCAAGGTGATTTTCCTCAGCGCTCACCCCCAAGTTCAGAAGTTGTAAGTATTTATTGTCTTTCCGACAGAAGAAATCCCAGATTCAAGGCAACGAGTAGGAATCACATTTACTTTCTGCCTTCATCTTCATCTAATAATCTGAGAGGCGAGGTTAACCCTGGCTCAGTTCCCAATCTTGTTTCATCTAGTGTCAGCTGAAGCCTTTTCACTGACGATGCTGAGTGGTTCACATGCCAGAAGGAGAAAGAGTCTCTCATTTCATGCAGACAGAAATCTCGAAGCTTCTAATTTCTATTATTATTTTATGCATATGGGTAATCTGCCTGCATACATGTCTGTGTACTACATGGATGTCGGGTGCCTCAGAGGCCAGAAGTGGGTGTCGGAGTTGCTGGAACCAGAGTCACAGACAGTTGTGATCCACCATATGGGTGTTGGAATCTGATCCCAGGTCTTCTGGAAGAGCAACTCTTCCTAACTGGTAAATTGTTTCTCTAGCTCAGATGTAAAGGTTTTTTTTTTGTTTTTAATTTTGTTTTTGTTTTCGTTTTTGAGACAGTGTCTATTAGGTAGCTCTGATTGTCCTGGAACTCACTGTGTAGACAGGGCCAGAGTTGAAGTCACAGAGATCTGCCTGCTTTTGCCTCCTGAGTCCTGGGATTAAAGGTGTGTACCACCTCACCAGCAGATTTCAATGTTTTAATAGATCTGAAGACTCTGTATTGTTTTAATGTGGAAAATCTATGTGATAACTAATATTTATTGTCTTCCTGACAGGACCCAGAATCACCTAGGATGTAAGACTCTGGGTATGTCCTCGGGCGATTAATTAATTGTGATATTTAATCACAATTAAGGCCCCGCCCCCTTAATCATGATAAGCACCCTCTCACAGTCTGAGAACTGGATGGAAGGAGCAGTGAGCTGAGCACTGTATTCATTCAATGTAATATGGCCGGCTACCCGAAGTTCCTGAGTTCAAGGAGGCCAGCCTGGTTTTCATAGTGAGTTCCAGGACAGCTTAGGGCGGTTACACAGAGAAACCCTGTCTCAAAAAACAAACAAACAAACAAACAAAAACAAAACAGAAAAAAAATAGCAGTTATGCCCCTGGCTTGTGAAGTCCTGTCCTGGTTTCCAATATGATTCTTCAACTCAAGATTTAGGTGTACAACTGACGCCCTTATCAGAGCACAAACAATGCTAAGAACGAGTCTCATTTTAGCCTTCCCTCCTTTATTACATGGAGGTTGGATACAGTAGGAGAATAATATTCTGAACTTGAGGCCCCATCCTGCTATTGACTACACTGGCCCTCAGTTTCCCTGTCTGCTAAATGCTAAAAACTGTGACACAATGGAGAAATGCTACAGAAATTCAGAGAGAGAACACCAAAGTAAAATTCTCTCTCTCTCTTTTTTGGGCGCTCGGTTTGAGACAGTTTCTCAGTAGCTATGGAGCCAGTCCTGAAACTCGCTCTGTAGACCAGGCTGACCTTGAACTCACAGAACTTCGCCTACTTCTGCCTCTGGAGTGCTGGGATTAAAGGCTTGCACCACCACAGTAAAATTCTCTATCTTGAGTGTAGGTGATTTTGATGTTACTGTTCCCACAATCATATGGGAGGGGCATAATCTACTAAATTGAAGAAGTGGGAACATGAGACACTCAGCAGGTAAAGGGCCCTGCTACCCATCCTGAGGCTCTGAGTTCAATTCCTGGGATCCACATGGTGGAGGGAGAGAGCTAACTTAGACACACACACACACACACACACACACACACACACACACACACACACTGCACACATAATAAATTATTGCAATAATTTTTTTTTTAAGTAAGTAGGGGCTGGGGTGTGGTACAGAGGTAAAGGCATGTGCACAGTCTTGGATTCCACCCCAACACAACCAGGGAAAAGAAGTAAAATAAGAAAAAGGAAGTCCTAACAGATAGACTAATAAAGATAAAAGGCCTGATGTGAGAGAGGCAGGAATCTATCTCCCGGAATAATTATCCCTATGGAGTCATGAATAGATGCTGGAGAACTGGGAGCTTGAGGGCTGATTTTTGCCATATTTTATTTCTTAAACTACATACGTGTGTTACAGTTAAGATAAAAATGAGCTTCAAGACATTAATTGGTTCATGACCAGGGGACAGTTTAGTGGCGATTGGCTGAAGCAGAGTGGGAGGGAGCACTGTGGGATAAGGAAACACAAACACAGAGTGGGAGGTGACACTATCAGAAAAACTGCAATTTATGTTTACAGTTCTTGCACAATTGTTTTTTGTCGAGTGCCAGCCCCGGCTACATCTTTGATGGCATATCATAGTCTGTGTTCGAGTGCTAATCACCTCAAGAAGCCACACTAACTCATTTGGGGCATGTGTGGAAAGTCACATCTCATGGGCCATCATCACAGCCCGAGATAAAGTTCATACATCTTTGCTGAGTGCCTGAGTCAGTGTCGAGGGGTGCTTTGACTCTCTGGAGGCAGATTGCATTGTTTATGAAATACATGTGGAGGGGGAGACTGAGAAGGGCAGGACAAGAACATTGCCTCTTCTCCTTACGTTTCTGTAGGCCTGGAGAATTTAAATTGCAATTCTCCCGGGGAGAGATGATGATCCGACGCTCTGAATTGCAGTTAGCAATTGTTATTGCGCAATAAATATCACGGTAGTAATTCTTGGAGGGCTGGGACGCCTGCGGTTTAGACAAAGCTGTCACCAGTTGTGAGGAGCTGAGCTTAAAGTGCTGTCATATTTCTAGCTGAGTCGCAAGCGTTAAGCCCCTGGTAGCCTGCTCATCATGCGGTATTTCCTCAGCATCGCTCCTGGGGCTGAGCAGCCGCAAGGGTCTCTGAGCTCCCTGAGAGCCCCAGTTTGCTCTTCGTGGGTTGTACATCAGCTCTAATCTGCACTCAAGAGTTGGGAAAGTGGCTGTTCAGAAAGAAAACTATAATTAGGGTTAGCGGGCTCCTACATCCTCTTCCGTTTGTTAGAGAATCCGGGTAAGCAGCTATTATACAAAACACAGCACTGGAGAGTGTGGGAGAGAGCCCTTCACAAGCACCCCTATGTCTAAGAGCTTAGATGGAGGCGGATGTGGACTATCAGCTGCGGCCGAATGCTTTCCTAAGCTCTGCCTCCAGGGGACCTGACCCTGGGTTCCCTACTGCTTATTTGCTTACTTATAAACCGATGACTTCGATGCCTTGGTTTGTGGGCAGCTTTATTCTAAGATAGAGTAATTATAATGACAATTGAATTACTTCTTGCTCAGCAAAGTGTCTCATGCACAGTAAGAGCTCTCTTCAATTTCTCTTTCTTTCTTTGTCTCCTTTTTTTCTCATTTCATTTCTTAAATTAAAAAAAAAAGGACTTATTGAAGCTGGCTGGTGGTGGCACATGCTTTTAATCCTAGCACTTGGGAGGCAGAAGCAGGTACATCTCTGTGAGTTTGGGGCCAACCTGGTCTGCAGAGAGAGTTTCAAGACAGCCAAGGCTATACAGAGAAATCCTATCTCGAAAAACAAAACAAACAAAAAAGGCATTGATTTTGTGTGTTTGTGTGTGTATATTCATGCATGGGAGCATATGCCTGCAGTGCCTGGGGAGGCCAGAAGAGGGAGTTGGATCCTCTATATGATACACATGGTTTTGAGTCAACATGTGGGTACTGGGAACTGAACCTGGGTCCTCCATATGAGCAGCTGGTTCTCTTAACTGCTGAGCCATCTCCCCAGCCCATCATTTCTTCTGCGACTACATCTCACTATGCAGCCCAGGAGAGCATCAATCGATCTTGAGCTCTTCTTGACTCGGCCTCCTGAGTTGCTGGAATCACAGGGATGCACACAACTTTAGGACTAAACAATATATTCTAACAAATGCATTATTACTAGTAGTGGGAGTTTGTGTGAGGTCAACTCTAAGAACAGCGGCTGTGCTGAGCACCGACTGGATTTTCATGTAACGGGAACAGGACATACTGGCACCGACTGGATTTTCATGTGACGGGAACAGGACGGGCTGGCATCTCAGTGTTGCGACTGGAACAATGCACGGCCAAGGGACGTGGGTGTTTTCACTTCTTTAGCAATCAGATATGTTTGCTGAAGGGACGAATCCAAATCAGAAAATACCTCAACTGCCACAGGAATTCAAATTGTATGGTGTTGGCAGAGAGAATTAGGGAGTCTTCACTAGCTGGATTGAGAGGAACAGAATAGAATTTTTGCTGCTCCTTGAACACTGGAGGATGTGATGTTGCCAAGGGACTGGGTGGGGGAGGTTTGGGTGAGTGGGTGGTGACTGTGCCTTCGACGAAGGTCTGGTTTACAAGGAAAATCATGATTGGTTGTTTTTGTTTTTAATTGGTGGTTATCCTAGTTCTCAAGACTATTAATTTTTTTTCCAAGAAAAATTTCTTAAATAAATGAGTCTAAGAAAGCTAAAATCTTGAGTCATTCACATTATGAGTGATATGACTTTCAAATGGCTCCCCACAAGCAATGCCAGGAAGTCACATAACACGTAATGAATTATGTCATGCGCTTTCGGCATAAGGATACATTAGGCATATTAACATTCTGGGCACTCTCTCCAACCCCTCTGCATCCCTTCACACCTTAACAGCACTGGAGCATATAGAGTGATGATTACTAATAATTTAGCAGGAAGAATAGATCTTCACATTCATATTGATTTATCTTTGCACCCGCTTAAATGACCTCCAATAAATATTTAAAAGCTATGTATTCGCTTACCAATAAGGCATGCATCAAGAGTCATTACAGAATATTCTCCCAATGCTAAATTTGGTTGAAGAGTGAGCAAATTGAATTTCAAACAAGATGTCCCTTTTGAGTGGCAAATGCTTTTATTTTCCTTACAGACAGATTCATACTGAGCTGAATCCCGGAATTCAGTGGTCTTTTGTCCATGCCTCAGACAAATAAGCAAAGGGAATACTAATTCACCTCACAACTCTTGAAAATCCATTATTATAGTCCTGGTTAAGATGATTTCTGTTAGCAATATTAGTTACGGTCTTGAACTCTGAAGGTCACAGAAGGATGAGTTGGTCAGGAATTGAAAGTAATGGAGCTGAGTGAGAGGCATCTACCTCCATATTGAAACTATCATCTCAAATTAAGTGAGGATAGATAACAATTGGATTTATTGCAAAACGTTCTACTATTCTCCTATCTCCTGACATCTATAAGGTCAATGAGGAAAGGTCATAGGCTTATACCAGAAAACTGTCAAGTACCCTTCATTAGGGAGTTTCCCTAGTGAACACTTTCAAAACTAGAGTTATTTCAAGGTCCTTCCTTCCTTCCTTCCTTCCTTCCTTCCTTCCTTCCTTCCTCCCTCCCTCCTTTCCTTTCCTTTCTTCCCTCTCCTGTGTGTCAGACACTAGTTGTTTAGGAACAGAATGTGTTTGTCTCTTGTTCTCTTTGGGCTGGCTGGAATACAGACATTGTAGGAAAGCCATTTGAGACCACTAGAAGGAAGGCAGGATAAAGAGGTAGGAACTTGGGGCACAACAGAAGAAACCTACCACATCACCCCCATGAGGCTTATATCTGGACTGTAACATCAGAGAGAAATTGTAATCTTATTCGACAGTATGCTGGTTCTTGTGCAGTTGAACCTATATATGGACCAATATAGGTTAAAGTAATTCATAAGTTAGCAAAGTTGATTAAAATGAGTTTTGAGAAAGGAAAAAAACATCACCTTGGCATTCTACCAAGCTAATAACTGTCTTCAAATTTGCATATTATCTTCTCTGAGCCATCCACATGCATGTTTTACATAACTGTAATAAATTTGTATACCATCAGGCATTCTCTTCTAGATTTACATGTATGCACACACACACACACACACAACGTTCTTTTAAAATTTAATCTAAGTCTTAATTTCCCTTTTCTGAATTTATCTGACATACATATGAACAAATATAAATATAGATTTTTACTTTTCCTCCTTTTCACTTTTGTTTTTAAGAAGTGCCTGTTTCATTGTTACCTCAGTTGAAATCAAATTCTTGTACTCAAACAATCCTTCTGTCTCAGTTTCCCAAAATACAGGGACTACACAAAGCTGCCACCAAGTTTAACTCAAGAATCATCTTTGAATAAATGGTTTTCAATACATTTCCAATATATATAAAGTAATAGATGAATATTTTTTGATGATACAGGGTGATTAAATTTTTTGTGTGTAGTGTGTGGGTGAAGACGTTTGCGTGTTTCCATGTATGTGAACATAATTATTCAGGTACATGCTTTGTGTATATGGAATCAATAGGTTGATCTTAGATTCGCCTTCACTCTCTACCTTTTCATTTCGATGTTTTTAGTGTGTATGTATTTCTCTGTGTGTGTAGATAAGAGAATTGATATCTTGTGCTGATTGACTCACAGTTCATGCCACCAAGGACCGGTGCTTTTTATGGGTTTATGTGTTATCAAGCATGTTATGTTCAGCTTGACTTTGAGTGCGTTGAAGGAAGACTTCTGGTGTTAGCCAGGATTCTTCGCTTTTCCAGTTGGAGGACTGTGGAGCAGGGGAGGCAATCAAGGACACTAAGTACTAAAGGATCCATCTACATTGTGCATTTGCGAGTTCCACGGTACATAGAAAGCAATGAGAGTAAGGGTTCATGCTTAGAGGCCGGCTTCAAGGTCAGCCGTTTCAGCTGAAGTTGTTAAAACATAAATATGGACACCAGAGTCAATATTCTAAAGCCAGGCATGGTGGTCATAACAATAATCCCAACACTCAGGCGGCTGAGGCAGAAGGATTGCTGTAAATTTCAAGTCAGCCTGGACTATGTGGTGTGTTCTTGGTCAACCTGATCTATAGTGGGAGACCTATTTCAATCCCTCCTCTCCCAAACAACTAATACAAACAAACCAACAAAACCAGAGACTAGAAATCATTTGTTTAGCTTTTTGAACTTTTGCAAATTCTCCCTGGGGGGGGGGGTCCTAAGAAGGAGCCAGGATTGAAATCATCTTCTAGGGATGACAGTCATCTGGGCATTAATTACCTATTTGTTTATTTGCTTATTTTAGTGCTGAGGATTGAACCCAGAGTTCTCCATGTGTTAGGCAAACTGGGCTTCTTTTGTGGCAGTGAGTGGTAATTCACTAAAGATGGACCTTTCTTAAATGTCTGAGTTCAGGAAGAGCACAGCAGAGGAGTTATATGAAATTAATGTGTAATTCCCAGTGAGAAAATACTGGTCATGAAACATCTTATATTAAACATGTAAGTTGACCTAAATCTAAAAATGTCTTATATTATAATAAAAGGAAGGAAGAATAGGATAGAACATATGTTGTTATGGGAACGACAGATATAAGTAGCTACAAACACCTGTGCTATTTTCAGCTCTGTTCATTACTGATTAACAATCCGCGTGATCATCTTGACATATTTAGACCTCTCAACTGTCGGATTTTTCTATCTTTTCCCTTCTGACTTTATCGTTGTAATCTTAGATCGACACGTCACAACCTTCCACTGGTATTGTTGTTTAGATATGAGGCATCCCTCACCAAGGCTCACGTGTTAAAGGCTGGTCCTCAATGCCATATTCCTAATGAATAGATCATGGGAATACTCACCTACCCACTGGGCTGTTTCATCAGTGAATTTACACTGGGAGGGCATGCTTTGTTGGAAGAAGCAGGTCATATGGGGCCTGTCTCTGAAGGGTGCATCATGTCTCTGACCCCTTCTGGTCTCTTTCCCACCACCACGAGTGACAGAAGTAGAGAGCCTCTCCTCCACACTTGTCTGCCATGATGCGCTGACCTCCCAGGCCCAGAAAAGGTGGGATCAGCCTCCACGGATTGGAATCTCTGCTTTGTTCTTGTTTCCTGGTGCTAGGGGTTGGCCTGAGGCTCCACACATGCTACTCTAAGCCAAGTTTTCTACCACGGAGCCAGACCCCTGCTCTCCTTCCAGTGGTATGTCGTGTTTTGCCACAGTGAGCAAAGACTGCCCAACACAAGCTGTGCCAGTGTACCACCTCCTAAATGCATTCAGAGACTCTTCTCTGCTGTTCCTTTCCCCCACGAAGCTTCCAGATAAACTGACTCTCAGTAAGAATAGTATCTTATTGATCATATAATCTCACTTCTTAAAAACCATGGATTCCTGAGCCTGGCCTGCTACTGCCTCCAGGACCTTTTTGTGTCACCTCCCTTTGCCCTTCACTCTCTCCGTGCTTTGGGTAACCCGAGTTGGTCTTTATGTCATACAGACACTCTGACCACTTGCTTGCAAACACTCTCCTTAAGCTCGTCAGCTGAAAGAAATGTTTTCAACTTGACACTCCATAGGATTTTAGCTGAATTCCTCGTGTGGCCCATGTTCTGCTTTATATAGCAATGTGTAACTAGAGCCCCATCCTTCTTCACTTAAGGTTTGTTTCATGACCAGTTCAATAAGATGAACTGGTAGCAAAAATGGCTAATGTTGGCCTGGCAGCTTGCTGATGTTTGTTCTCACTATTAGCATGTGCAGACATACAGACTCAATTAAAACTCCCACAGCACGTTCATATTTCAGAGAGTGAACGGATTATCACTCATAGAACATACACAGCTTACTCGAGTTCCTTTGTAAGTTTCAGTAATGGCTCTGTCAGCTGTCAGTGTCACACAGAACATGGCTAAAGCTGAAGCCGAGATGAGTCCCAGGCCAGCAGCTTCCCCATTCCCCAGGCCTTCGAGGCAAAGTCAAGTTGGCATCTGCTCGCTTATACCTTAGTCTATTCTGCCTCCATTCCCAGTTCTACCAGCCAAGTCACTTTCTCATTCAAATGCACAAAACCAAGGGCTGAAAGGGAAAGTTCATCCCTGCCTGGCCTTTTCCATATTCATAGGACATAGAGGCTCCACCCATCCCATCCCAAGTTTCACTTTCAAAGAATTTTTCAGACGGTTACCTGGATATTCTCCAAATAACAAGATTTACTTTAAGCCCTTTAGACACTGACCTAACATTTTTCCCTTTCATCTGCTGACAACCCTGCAGAAAACTATGAATATCAGTTGCATAAATACTTTTCTGGCCTTGTAGGTTTAGGCCTGGAGAATTAGATGTAATGAGAATTGGACAACCTCGTTCTACAGCTGTTACAAGAACAGGGTTGTGATTTAGTTAGAGAGGAGAGCATCCATTTTCTTGCTCAAAGGTGCCCTAGACTATAAAATCCCACCCCAAGCCAGCCTTGAAAGGCCACATGTAACAGAAGAGAGAACAGCAGCAGGAGGGAGCCTCAATAGCATGTGAGAAGGATGAGCAGGCATTGGTAGCCTCGGGGACATAGAGAGACACTGGACGTTGATGGGAGAGCAGGGTGTGACTTTAGGCCTCACATAGAAAGGCTTCGCCTCCTTTCTGGATGGCTGCAGAGTGACCGACATGGTTGAGGTCATGAGGGAGCTTTCCAGATTCAGAACTCTCTCTCACAGAGGTTCCTTTTTGTCTCTTAAGTAAAGACACACAAAACTGAGACACACTGGCTCCTCCTGTGCCACAGGGGTTCTGGAGAGACAGAAGATGAAGCATCTCAGATTCTCTAATGGGATCACACTGTTTCCAGACTGCTACTCCTTTTGGTAGTGGATTTTTTTATTAGTCTCCATAACTGTTAGCTAATCGATTCCACTTGAGAAAGGATACCACATTGGTCATAATTACAATTTCTGTTCCAGTCAGAGAACCAATCAGGTAACCAGAATAGTGGCTTATATATATATATATATATATATATATATATATATATATATATATTCATCAATTTCACAATATTCCAGTCTTTTCTAATACTTTCTATGGGTTTCACTAGGGGGGAAAAACCCTAACTATCATTAGTGTCTACTTCAAATACACTTTCAAATAACGGTTGAATAAATTGACTTAAAATATAGGTCAGTGGCTAGATTACAGTCACACAAAGTAGTAGGTTCAAGTCCAGTTCTAGCATACCGCGGAGTTACTACTGAGCACCTTAGAGTTTATTTCTTGTTCCCAGGTGTATAAAACTGGAAGATTAAGATCCTGAAGGCTTCAAACCAAATTAGAATAATAACCAACAAATATGCGGAGCATTTGGGCAGATTACTAATAAATTATTAGGCATATTTATTGTAACTATGTTTGCAAATACTGGAATTCAAAATATTTTTAGAAGGCAGCTTGGGAAAATATTAAAATTCATAGTAATAGTATTAAGGAAAAGGTACTTTTCACTTTATATCAGGATTTTTTTTTGGTATAAGAATGTTCTATGTTCACATTTTAAATTAAATAAAAGTAAAGATGACTGTGCCTTTTTGTGTGCATGTGTGTACATGTTTCCTTAGGGATGGAAGGAGACACTTGGTATCTTCTCTTCTCTATTTCTGCCTTATATCTGAGACAGAGCCCTCACTAAACCTTGAGCTTGCCAATCAGGTAGAGTGGCTGGCCAGGGAGCCCCCAGAAGCCTCCTGTTTCTGCGACACATCTTCATGGCTGGCTTTGACACTGACACCAACGATCTGAGCTTCAAGCTTTACCTGCTGAGCCAGCGCCCCACCCTGATGGGGAAGCTCAGCCAATCACATTTGTCTAGGGTGTGGCTGAGCCAGCGCCCCACCCTGATGGGGAAGCTCAGCCAATCACATTTGGCTAGGGTGTGTCTGAGCCAGCGCCCCACCCTGCGGTGCCGTCTTAAAACTAGAACTGCTTTAAAGGCTAACTTCAGATCCAGGAGTTACACAGTTAAATACGCATTTGTTTGTTTGTTGTGTGCCCAGCATATACTCACCCATGCCATGGTGCGTGTGTGGAAATGAGAGGAGAGCTTGGGGAATGGTTCTCTCCGTCCACCATGTGGTACCTGGGGAGGGGACTCAGGTTGTCAGGCCAGCCCCACTAAGTGCCTTTACCTGCTGAGCCATGGTTTAGGTTTAATTCTTATTTTGGAATGACAACCTCGGGCAGAGAGTGCAGCTCAGTGGAGAGTTCTTGTCTAGCATGTATGAAGCCCCAGGTTGGACGCCCAGCACTGTGATAGGGACATACTAAAGGTTTTAGTGTACTACAGCTTCAACAGAGCCACAATACTCTGTATTCTTCCTCGGAGACATGACGGTTTAGGTCAAGAGGCTCCAGGCCAGCTTGGCAGCACTTTCAAGAAAATCTCAAATGACTGTGTGAAGTCGCACTCTGCCTTGTAGCGCAGAAAGGGGGACAAGACGAGCCAGAGAAGAGCCTGCTTCGACGTTTGCAAATGAAGGTACCTAGTAAACTCCCTAGAGCTTCTACTACAGTCAGAAACAGAATTCCAGAGGGAACAAGAAAACGAAAAGCAACCAAAAAATGGTCCGGTATCTAAAAGGTGGCACTAATAAAACGCCTTAGCTCTCTCTTTGGATTTTGTCCACTGAAAGTCCTTTATACCACAAGACTTTTCTTTGAGTTTCTGGCAAGCCTAACCCACCCTTCACTAGTAGACATGGGTTAATGTTCTACATAAAATTCTGGGACCAGCAAGGTGGTTTAATAGCAAAAGATGCATGTCAATTCCCAGAACCCACTGGGTAGAAGTAAAGCACCGCCTCCCCTCAAGCTGTCCTTTGACCTCCACAAGCACACCACAGCATGTACGTCCACTAATAAATAAATGAATATACAAACATTTTAGAATTTCTATTTTAACATTTTTTTAAACACTCTCTTGGGAGCTGGAGCAAGGGCTCAGTAGTTTAGAGTACTCATTGCTCTTACAGAGGATCTGGGCTCGATTCTCAGCACCTACGTGGTAGTGAAGCCACTTCCCTGGGATCCAGCACCAGGCATACACATGATGCACATACACACATGCAAGAAAAATGTTCATTGAGAAACATGATGTAAATAACTATTTTGCCAGACATGGTTTCTTTGTGTAGTTCTGGCTGTCCTGGAACTCACTCTGTAGTCCTGGCTGTCCTGGAACTCACTCTGTAGACCAGGCTGTCCTGGAACTCACTCTGTAGACCAGGCTGGCCTCAGACTTTCAGAGATCCTCCTGCTTCTGCCTCCTTAGCGCTGACATTAAAGACGTGTGCCACCACTGTTCAACTAATTGTTGAAAATAAATTAAAAATACTCATTAATAAAATAAATAAATCTAACAAACAAATAGTATTTCACCCAATTATTTTGTACAATAAGGCCAAGAGACTGCAGCTGGGTCACGTGCCGAGTGAGAGAGGGGCTTTGGAGTGCCCAGCTCTGAATGGATGTCTTTACCACACTCAAGACTCAGGGAAGTGGGGCATGAAGACTGCAAGAGCCAGGAGTGGTGGATAACTTTAAGGAAACAGTATTTTCTAGACTCATCAGGGCTAATGCACTTAGGAAGTCACAGACTGGGATAGCATGCAGAAGTTAAAGCTAGACCAAACACCTCCATGGGGAGAGGGGGAAGCGGGAGCAAAGTCCCACTATGGTCAAGAAACCATTTAAAAATTAATAACTGCTGGGTCAGAGGCAAAGCAGCGCTCTTCTGTGGAATGACGCTGATACCAACCACACTCCTGGGCAGGCCCCACACTCAGGAGTAGTTCACTAATACAAACCAGACTCCTTGTTATTTAGTTTCCTTCTTTAGTTTTTCAGAGAGAGAAAGAACATGAAGTTGAAAGGAGATCTGAGAGAAGATGGGCAACAGGAAAATTATGATAAAATATACTGTGTAAAATTCTTAAAAAATAAATAAAAATTTAAAAATTAATAGAGTGCAATAGCTTATTTCAAGCATAGTTAAAATCATATTTTAAAAAAAAGAGAGAGATTTATTTTATTTTTAACCATGTACATGTGCCCTTGAAGGCCAGAAGCATCAGATCCTCTTGTGTCTGGGTTACAGCCAGTTGTGAAAAACCTAATGTGGGGTTGGGAACCCAACTCTGGCCCTCTGCAAGAGCAGTCTATGCAGCTAATGGTAGCGCCATCTCTCCAGACCATACATAGGTGAATACACTTTCTTTGGGAATTCAGTTGATAAATAGTATTCCGTCTTAGCTAACAGAGTGGGTCCCACACCTCAGGTCTTCTGAGATACTGCAGGAACAGTGGCAGGGCTCAGGAATGCTGCATGAACAGATGGCCCTCTGGCATTTGGAAAACAATTAAGGTCTTCTGGCTGTCTTGCTTGCCTTTCTCCCCTAAAGCAGGGCATGAAAGAGTTCTCTGAGGGCCCTCTGATGTCTGTCTTGGGGTGGAGAGGTGGCTGAGTGGTGAAGAGCACTGGCTGCTCTTCCAGAGGACTAGGTTCATTCCTCAGCGCCCACGTGGTGGCTCACAACTGTATGGAACACAAGTTCCAGGGGATCCAGTGCCATCTTTTTGGCCTCCGTGGGCATAATGCACTCGTGTGGGACATAGACCATACAGGCAGGCAAAAACACCTACACACATATAAATGAATAATTTTCTAAAGGTCGGTTTTGAGATGTTCATTCCAGGAATATCTTTCCCGTGTCTGGATGGAATGTATGAAGATGTAGAGAAAGATATGAACAAATGGGTCTTGTTAAGCCCCCGGCCTCAAGTTTATGGGTGTATTACACCTTGAGTTTTACAGCCACGCTCTGCATGGCAGTCTGGAAAGACACAAAGATTTCCAAATTTCTGAAGACATCTGTGTAACTTAAAATTGATATTAAATAGATGTGTGTTTTACTCTTGCTAGCCTGTCTTTTCTTACAGAAGCCGTACTCTTTAGGCCTAACATTGGGGAGGGAAATACTGCTTTTCCTCTCCTACAGTTAGTATTTGGCTTCTTGAGTCCTCTAAGTCCATTTCTGAGCCTCTTAGCATACATGAAAAATTAGGTGTAAATTAGTTTTCCTTTTATCTGGAACTTGAACAGATTGTTAGTGTTCCAAGTTCAGAAAACGCTACAGTGGGGCTTGTGAAGAAAGGTTTTTTTTTTTTTTGTTTTTTTTATCAAATCCAAACACGGAAACAAAGGAATAGACTCCGGAAGACACAAAGACATTCCGTCAGGAGGGATGAGCGGAAGGGCTAGCAGGTAGCAAATGGTGGCGGAGACAGTCCATCAGGTTTCTGTTTATACGTGTTCTCTAGGATGTTGAGGCTGAGCGATGGCGTGAGCTCTGTTTATAGTCTGCTGTTGCTCAGCGAGAAGAAACCCACCCCGTGGCTGTGGCAGACTGCTAGCCGTCCTCTGCTATCTGCTCCTCCCCCTCCACTGGGATAGAAATTTTAGCGGGACATAGGACCACCCTGAAAAAACACTTCACAGGCTCTTTTGAGTTAGCGTGGCCATGTATCCCAGACTGACTTGTGAAATGGAATGAGAGCTGCCTATGGAAGCTCGAGAGCCTTTCGCTAGGTTCCCGTTTCTGGAGAATGCTTGTGGTCCCTCTTCCGTGGCATTCTTCCATCCTCCTCCTCAGAATGTGGATGACTTTGGACAGCGAAATTGGAAGCTGGCGTTATGAAAGAACCAAAGAGCCAGAGCCTGCACAGGAATGCCCATACCAGTTGAAATGGCATGCTTAAGACTCTAAAACATGAGCAAGAAGCTGGGCGTGGTGGGATACTTCTGTATCCCAGCACCCAGAAAACGGAGGCAGGAGGATTGAAAGCACAAGACCATCCTAAGTACTTGATGAGACCCTGTTTTGGTCAACAATCTTTAAAAAAATGATTTACCCTGCTTAAGTCATTATTTGGGGCTTTTGGTCATTTACAGGCACTAACCCTAACTACTACAGTGACTTAAAAATCCACAGATGCAAGGACTGCAGTTAAGATACTGTCTCTAGACAACACACTGCTATTGTAGAGAACTCCAGAACAAATGCTGGGCAGCTCACAATCACCTGTCATCCAGCTCTGGGCAATCTGACTCTTGTGGAACCTGTACTCCCGTGCACAGAAATGCTGTTCCTAACACACACAGAGCAAAAGAAACAAAAACAGACATAAATAACAAGGCAGGCAAGATGACTCCTCAAAAGAGTGCTTGCCATGTAACCCCGACAACCTGCATTCAATCCCAGAACTCAGGGCAAGAGGAAAGAACCTAAGTGTTGTCTTCTAATATCCACAAGAGTCTTGTGGCATGCGTATGCATAGTCAGAATTTATAACATATCACACACAGGCATATACACATTAATACATAAAAATAAAATTTAGGAAATAGATCCTGCAGTGAAAATGCAAAGTGAGGTCTGAATTCCTATCCCAGTTGAACTTTCTGTCATTCGTTAATGAAAATATCCATATGTAAATTATAGTAGATGCAAATCAGCACCTGATGTGTTCCCTAGAGCCTGTGAAAAGCCATTTTGCTGTGCACGATATCAAAACAGCACACTTGCCTACTTGATGCCATTGTGCACTAGCCAAAAGCTAGTGGAAGAGGAAAGTATTACCAGACTAGTTAATCTTTATTAACCATTAAAGAAAGTAAATTTCTATTCCCTCTCCACATATTCAATAGATGATCTCAGCCTTCTCAGAAAAAAATCAGAAACCTTCCAAGTCCTTCCATTTTTTAACAGCAAACATTTCTCCACCTGTCCTGTCTAGCTTCCTCTGGCTCCCTTTTCTGCGTTCCAAGCCTTTGTCTTTCCCACCCAAGGGCAACTTCTCTACCTTAGTGGATCTAGTACTTTCAGCTCGGGAGATCTTTATGCTAGACTAGTCTAGCTCTTGTCTTCGCAACAGGATTATTCTTATTTGTTCCCAAGCAACCTTGTTTTCCCCAAAGGGTCCCAGCTAACAGTCACCCCTCCCCCTTTAGTCGGTGCATCTTGTCAGGTCTTGCCTGGGTGATTCTCTTCTTGGTAGTTTTGTAGCTGACCCCATGGGTGAGACCACAAGCTCCATAATCAATCAGGTTGAAGCCAAACCCATTCTCCTCCAGGCCAGTTTCCTCATTTCTAGAGAATACCTCAACGTATCAAAATATGCCATAGTATTTTCACAAAATAAAAAAATCCTTATAATCAGGGTAAGTTTAAATATTAACATATTTTTTTTAATGTTAGATATTAGCACATTTTTCAGAATTTTATCTCCTTTATTTGTAGTTTTCAAATTGTATATATAAAACTTAATGAGAACATTGTTGAATAGTTACACCTAAAGAGTTATTCCTAACAGCCTTTATTGAAACAACTTGTGTTTGCATACAGAGATTATCAAGATTTCTTATATTAGAAGTTTGTGTTTAGCTGGTTAGATGGAATCCATTGCCACTGGAGTTAATAATACTATTCTAATAAAAGAGAGGGGTATTGTAGAGAAACCTCTAATGCTTCATAGTTATTGTGATCTGTTTATTTATCCATCTACTTATTGATTTATATGTGCCATGTTAGGATTGAACCCAGGGCCTCATGAATGCCAGGCAAGCACTGTACCACCCAGCTCTGTATATTGAACATTGTGTGGTTATGTGCTTCAGTAAAAAGAAATTGAACTTGATTATCCCCCATAAGAAAAGGCTTTAAAGTAATGGGAGAGAAAAGATGGGCTTGTGACTCCAGCTCATCAAAAGATGTATTTTAGGAGCAGACTTTCAATTACACATCTTCAAATAACAATTTAACCCAGGCAGTGAGAACGGCTGCTTCATCTGAATTTTGTGATGGTTTCCTGATTTGTTGTTGCTTAAAGCGATTATATAAAGGCAGTCCGTTCTCAAAACAATGCAAAAGGCAGCACTGAAGAATTCCAGTGAGTCTCTAAGGATGAAGCTGCAGGGACAGAAACAAAGCGGGGGCTTGTATATGTGTGATGGCACAGGACCACTGTGATTAAACTACAGCCTTCATTTTCCTGATGCACAACCAACTCTAGTGGCCTTCTTTTCAGGGCACCAGCATGACACCATGCGGTATCCAGAGCTTCTTACTACTGAAAGTCAACCACCAAAAAGGATATGCAATGAAAACTCAAAGCTCTCTGGCAGAGATCGAGAATGAACTCCACAAGCAGCTAAGGCTTTTCAAAGATGGGATCTCAGGTTGCTAGTAAGCATTTATTAATAATGCCACGGCATACTTCTTAGAGGCTGCCCACACAAGCATTATGTAATTCAGCTTACATTTTTTCTTTTGTGGCTTGGAATATTTCTGAATTTCATCTAGAATTTGTACTTATTTTTAAGTACAAATAAGGAAAAAATGGACCTACTTTGGCAATCAGGAAGAACTTTAGAAATTACTGGGAAAATTCATCAAGATGAGACAGCCAAAGTGTCTTAATAATTTTGAGGTTGTCAAATAGTATTAGTGAAGTTTATTGATGATGCTGATGAAATATCTGTTTGATGCTCAAATTTTTTCAATGATTACACATATGAGTAAGTAATCAAGAGTTACAAACGTTAGTATATTTTCTATAGTGCTGCTAACTAAGATGGTGTGTGTGTGCATGTGCGTGTATGTGTGTGTGCATGTGAGTGCACACTCCTGCACTAGTTATAGGGTTATTGAAATCTGGCCCTTTGCACATGCTTGGCAAGCACTCTACCACTGAGCTGCATCCCCGGCTCCCTCTTTACTTTTTGAGGAAGGGTTTCACTAACAGAGCCTGGCCTTATAGTTTTGATCTCTTGATTCAGCCTCCGTAGTGGCTGATATTATAGGCCTGGGCTAAGGTGTTGTGATTACACATGCTGGTTTATCAATGATTTAGATATATTGTTCAGTTTATAGATTTTTGCAGATGTGCTTATCAGTTTCCTATTGCTGCTATAACAAAATACCATGAGCCAGGCTGTGGTGGCGCACATCGTTAATTTCAACACTTGGGAGGGCAGCCTGCTCTATAGAGCTAGTTCCAGGACAGCTAGGCCTACACAAAGAAACCCTGTCTTAAAAAGGCAAAAACAAAACAATTCCCCACACCAAACCAAAACAACCCAAATCACCAGGAGCCTAGTAGCTTAAACAAACAAACAAGCAAACAAACAAAAAACAGATTTCTTTTCTAGAAACGAATGTCCACAGTGACTTTCACGGTTGAACTAGGCCAAAGTTGAACCTCAGAGCCTGCGTTCTGTCTAAAGTTCCAGTGATGAGTTCTTTCCTTTACCAGTTTCAGCTTCAAGGGCCACCTCTAGTCCTTGGTTTTGGGCTTCTTCCTTCTATCTCAAAGACATCGTCCTAGCATCTTAGTTTCTAAGTCTCTGCTCTCCCACGTCTGGCTCTGCCCTTTCCCTCCTGGTACTGGGCTCAGCCTGCTAGGGAAGCATTCTGCTCCTAAGCCACAGCACCAGCCCTCTGCTTGTCTCTGTTTTATTCAGAGCTTTAGCTGTGTACTTGGGCCACCTGGATAGATAATCTTCCTAGCTCTAGTCTGCATTTCATTTCAGCACTGGCTTGAAGTCATCAGGAGCCATCTGTAGCCTCCATCTGAAGTAGAAGGATCACAAGTTCAAGGTTTGCTTGGGCTGTGGAGCGAGTTCAAGGTCAACTGGGACAATTTAATGTGACTGTCTCAAAATAAACACTAAAAAGAGGGCTTGGGATATATAGCTTACCTAGCATGTATGAAGCCCTGGGTTCAATACCCAGTGACCCCTGGAGACCACAAAGACAATTAAATAGGAAAAAAAAGGGCAAAATTTGAAATTTTTATAATTATATATTGACTTTAGTTTATAATAGTATTTCTCAGGTTACCATTGACAGACATTTTCTTCTCTTTTTGGTTAAACTATACTGATTGCTGCATTTATGAAACACAGTATCAGATACCAAGGCAGCATCAAATTACTGTCAATATTTCTAAATACTCTGCTTTCCTACTTACTTTCTCACGGAATGCTAACAGTCTGTGCACCCATGCCTGACTGTAGACTCCACCTTGTTACACTACAAGCCGAAGATGTGAGACTTTGAAGACTCCTACCAGTAAACTGTGTGGAAAGTTAGTGTAGTTTACGTTAGTACTTTCTTCTTAAAATTAAGAAACGATAGGAAGATGGAACGAGTTCTGTCAATTATTTTATGCCCACCTTTTATTTATGATTCTGTTTTTTGTTTTTTAATGGGGGAAGGGTACTGGAGCTTGAATCCAGGGCTCCTCGTGCTAGGCAAGCACTCTCTGAGCTATACCGTCATTGTGACGTGCCATGATTTTGACTGACATGCTCAAATGACCAAAGCTTTCTGTAAGTGGAACTAAATCATCAAAATAATTTTCATTTATCTTCAGGTGTGAAAATAAAAACAATTATCAAAAAATCGAGCATGTATACATGTACACACACACACACAGAGTCCAAAAGAGCAGCAGACATTTTCTGTTATCTGTCACAGAGAATTATCTTAAGTATATGCTGGGTTGTCCTCTTATGAAAAGCTGCATGCTTTTCTACTTTTTGAAAAATAATTCCTTGAAAATGTTCCGTATGCCTATGGATTATTTTTCCTGTGAACACATAGTTATAATTTATTTGAAGTTATAGAAATGCAGAATATCTTTATCTAATGTGTAGCAGTTAAGTACAGTGAGAGAAAGCTTGTTATTTGGGAGTGATGCAAAAAGTCCCTTTACATGTTCCAGCAAGTTAAAGTTAAAAACAATGGCTTTGCCAACACTGCCTAAAAACTTTTTTTTAAATTTCTCTACAAAAATTAAGATATCTGTTTAAAAGGTAAAATTAAATGCTCATTTATGTAAAATGAACCGACAAAAGAGTAATCAGGCTTGGGCGCTCCTGTTCTTATGACATCTGAGTGAGGAAGCCTCGCGGTAGGGCCAAGGCAGAGAACCTTGGTTTTCAATATACACTCTTGCCTTTACATTGCTGAACAAATGGAGTGAGGGCCGTGAAGCATGCCAGCAAGAACTACACAACTCCCAGTTCTTTGGGATACCACTGAATGCCTGGCCCAGTCCTCACACTGTGGATGCTGGCTAGGTGTCACCAGTACCGACTCAAATCCGGACAACTGAAACATTAAAACAGCCATCCAACAAAGAAAGAATAGAGATTCAAATTACTTATGTAAGAGTGTCTTGCAATCATGTTGCTGAGAATGAAACTCGTGTCCTAAGAGGGAATGGCACAGATGTGATGGAAGGGGGACGGGGCAGGGGGTGGAGTGCAAAAGTTAAATGGAGATGGCCAGGTGTGGTTGTGCATGCCAAAAATACCAGCATCAGCAAATTCAAGATAGGCCTGGGTTATATAATGACCTTGTCCTAAAAATAAACAGAGTTAAATGGGTGCGAGAGGAAAATCTGAGTTTCTGAGTATAGTGACATCCAAAGCAAATTATGAGCAAATACATAATGGGGGGCCTAACAGCCAAGATAAACATACCTCCATGTGTTTCTGTTTTCTCTCTAGTGGTATACTGTAGAGAAAAAGAAAACTTGGTTGAGATTTTAAAATAATATTTGATTTTATTCTTATTGGCCTTAGAGTAGTAATTTGTAAGGCCCTACTGTTTAATATTGACAACTTTGAAAGTCACTGAAAAAAATTAAATGGCAATTTAATGTTAACAGCTGCTTATGGTTATCAAATCCATCAAGACCCTTCATGAATATATTAACATGAACCCACTAAATTACTGTTGCTGTAGACAACTTGGTATTTTAAAAATGCCTGCCGGGGATAAGGACACTGTAATAACAGGAAGGGCCCTGGTCACGGTGCTCTGTTTTATATTGACATAGGGCAAGAAACTCAGACCTGTTTTACATCTTCACATTGCAGCTTCTACTAACTTAGGTAAAAAGAGATCTCTAGAAGTGTACTAGAAAATCTTGCTTGACCCAAATTCATGTTTTTACTTGCCACAATAAGAAACAAAAATAAAATCCCCATAACAAAAATAACTCATCTGAGTAAATTCTGGAGAATATTCAGCAAACTGTTCAGACTGGTCTGAATGCCTGAAACCTGATCATGAACTTAATTAATTAACAAGGTTTTCTTTGGTATCTTTTCACCAAGATAATAATTCAGATTATAGGGATCTGAATTATTAAAGAGAAAACAGTGCACACTACACAACATATGTCCACAGACTCTTTGCTTGCTTCACCCTGGGAATATTGGAGCCATTCTTTGGAAGAATCATTTCATTTAAACTACAAAATATTGCCTCACCTAAGTTATCTTTCACCCAAAGCTACTTTTTTTTTTATGCTTGGGATTGAACCTAAGAGCTCACACTTAATAGGCAAGCATTCAACCCTTGAGCTATATCCCCAAACTTCTTTTTGCTTTATATTTTTGACAGTGTTGCTAAATGCCCAGGCCGGTGTTAAGCTTTGTAGCCCAAGTTAGACAGTATCACTAAGTGCCCAGGCTGGTGTTACTTTGTAACCCACATTAGACAGGATTGCTAAGTGCCAGGGCTGATGGTAAACTTCATAACCATTGTAGGACATACACTTGTCATTCTTCTGTCCTGGTTTCTTTAAGTAGGTGGATAATAGGTTTGAGTCTACCATGCCTGGCTTGCAGCATACTTGTTGGAAGTACCACAAGGCATAGCTTCACAGACCAAGGTTTATCATCTAAACCCTTAGTCTCAACTGGTAGAATTTCAGGAAATGATGATCAGGACCACCGTGAGGATAGGAGGACTAAAATTTAAATTACATAAGCAGCTTTGAATCTTACCTTTTACTGAAGGGTGACTCTTCCTAACTCTGTGACGAACCCAACTAAAGTAGAATTTTCAAGATCAGCTATCATGCTTCTCAAGTAGAAAGCACAAACTTGGATGAAAAGAATTAAAAGGGAGGGGAAATGTGTATTTGCTCATGGTTAGAAGAAACTCAGGAGCCAGAGCAGGAGGGAAGCAGGTCGTGTGGAGAGGACTGCTCACTAAACTCTAGATCATGATGAGGAGGTATTTCCTGTGCATGCTCTTCATGGGCCTTGGGGACGAAGACTGATGTGTGACAGAAGACAACACAGGGCTCTGGGTTCCTCTCTTCTCCGGAATTCCAGGTAGAAGAGGAGACCAGAGTATAGGACTGTGAGTGAACTGGTTACTTTTCTTAGCCAGTGATAAAATGCTTTTAAAAGCAACTTAAACTGATTTATTTTGGATCAGTTCGAGAGGGTTACAGTTTATCACGGTGGGGGAGCGTGACAGCTGTAGTTACTTGACATGCATGGGGCAGCTAGTTCCATTGTGTTGGTCAGGAAGCAGAGAGCTTGGGATGAGGATCCAGGCTGGGCTATACCTTGTAGCTTCTCCTGTAGGGCCCTGTATCTGCCAACTAGATCCCATGAGCTAAAGGTTCCACACTTTACAAGATAGCACCACAAGTTGGGGGGACCATATATTCAAACACACGAATCTGTGGGGATCTATTTCACCTTCAGATCATAACAGAGAGTGAACCAGTCATCTTCCAGGAAGACCAGATGTAGTCAAGGCTAAATATGTTCCCTTACTGAAAGTAGGTTTAATTAGGATTTGGTCTCAGAGTCAGAAATAGGATAAAAAGTTCAAACTAGATTGTCATCCAAATGGACCTTACAGCTAGGCAGATGGTATAGCTCAGTTAGTGTTTAGCACGTATGAGGTCTTGTGTTAATGGTTCGTGAGATGTGTGAGCGTTGAGAGTCTGGAAAGAGAGGAGGGTTATGACTGTGTAGGCATTCAGAACTGGAGAGAGGGCTCTCTCACCTTATTCCTAACTTAGAGAATCCTAAAGACAGAACAACTTGGAACTCAAATCTAGCCCATGTAAAATTGGTTATTCTCTTTATATTAAAATGATTGCTCTAGACAGAAAAGAATCTGGGTACAAGGGCAAATAAGAGGGACAGGAAATTGAATGGCTGTGTCTGTTGACTTGCTATCATACTCAACTAGACTAATAAGTGTAATAATTATAGTGTTGGCTGGGATGGTAGCTCAGTGGTAGAGCATCTGCCTAGCGAGCACAGGCTGTGACTTTGATCACTGGCACAAGACAAGAAATTATAACCTAAAAGCTCAGTCATGAGCTACTTATATCAGAATTTTCTGGTTCTCATATAGTTCAATGTCACATCTTTTGGGGGAGATAAAGCCATATGAATTCTAATGACAATATAATTTTTTCTTGTTTATTGCTACACAATGATAAACTCACATCATATCTAGAAACTTCAAATGGAAATAAAGGTAAGTTAGGAAACAAAACAAATCTTAACTTCTAAACAGCCTTTCAAAGCCATTACTAGGTGACATGAAAGACAGGTTTAAACTTTTCCATTGGTTAAGCTTAGAACTAAACAGCATCTCAGTTACTCCCTTTGTTTAATATTCTCAGCTCACAGGAGCACAAGTCTGTCTTGGTTGTTTCATCTCTTGGTACTTGCTCTGGAAAAGCCAACTGCTGTATTGAAAGGGCACTCGTCTGCCCCAAAGAGAAACCCATGTTGTCAAGAACTAAGGCCTTTTCCCGTGGCCAACGAGGAACCAAGGGTGCCAGTCCGAAGCCCAGGGCTGAGTTCTCTTCAGTTAGATCCTCTTAGCTTTGGTCAAGTCTGTGAATGGCTGCCACTGAGCCCCAGGAGCGGTGCGGGGGCAGGTCATCATGTCAGTCCGCTCAGGGGTCCCTGACCATCATACCTGTGGAACTAAAGTTGCCAACTTTTATTATGCAGGAATAAATAACAGACTCTCTGCCTATGGATAATCTTTCTTCTGCATGAAAGCTAAACAGAAATGAAGATGAGGGGCAAAGAAAAGGAAACTGTTTTGGCCACTGTCAGCTTTTCTTCTGGGTACATCAAAGTTAGGCCTCGCTGTGGGCAGGTCCTTGTTCAGCACTCTGCATTTAATTTGAAAGTCATAGAGAAGGGGGTTTGTTTAAGTCCTCAGGGTGTATATTATTTTCTTAAACTGAAGGATCCACTTCCGAGAAAACAAATCAAGAGACTTTCTAAGAGTCTAGGATTTTCCTGTGGAATGGGATGGGGGCTTCAACCTCCTTTGGGTTGAGATTTGAAGTTTCATTTATTATTATCATCATCATCATCATCATGATTTAAATCCTAATACAACTAAGGTATGAAAAGTATTGATTTCTCTAGTAGATTTTGTTATGGAAATATTTGAAGACGAGAAGTAAGGATTCATTTCTTACAACCTCTCTTTATTTCTCTTTCGATCTTACAAGCAATGCAGTAACTTTAGCAAGAAACACTAAAAACAATGGCATATACAAAGCATTGCCTAAGTGCATCCATCATAGACACAGACAAAACCTGTGTCTGAAAATGGCTTTCTAAATAAGGGAAGAGTGTTTCATACAAAAAGTCCATTTTCTGTTATTGCCTTTTTGATTTGGACTACTGGACGCTATATGTTTTAAGGCAATTTTAACAGTTTCTTGTTTCTTGCTAACAAGAATGACTTGTCATCATGATCAGGGTAGACCCTGTCCATCTGATCTACTCTAGAGAGCTGTCTATTTGATCCAGAGCAAATCGCCCCAATTCCTTTGTGGAATGAGCTGAGTACAAATGAATAAGACATAAGAATAAAAAAGTGGCCAATTCTATCTGAAGGCAACAAAGGATTGGGATATCTGGAGACTCTTAATAAAAATGTGACAAGACGGAGAATTATTTAAGTAGGATAAAGGGAGGAATAATTTCCTTAACATAGCTGCCCATACGATAGTCTCCTATGTAGGAAGGAGATGACTTTGTAGTTTAATGACAGTTCTCAATTTTTTTCCAGTTGGAAGAACAAAATTCACTTTAAACTCAACAAAAAAGAATTTTAATTTTCAGTAATCTTTTTATAATTTTTCACATTGCTCATCTGGGTGGAATTTTCGATTCCATTTTAGTTAAATAGTCACTTTGAAGGTATCTTTTTTGTTATTATTTTTCATGGTTTACTTCAGTGGTTAAGTTTTTGTCTTTGCTGTTTTGTAAGACATGGGCAACTAAATATTCCAATTCTTCCGTTTAAAATTAGTGTTTATTATTATCTCTTTGAGAATTACATAAATATCATAGTACATTTGAGTACTAATTTTTATGAGTACTCTCTGAAAAATGCAGGTATTTGTTCTTTGGTGTTGGGAATTGCATATGCAAAGCACATACACTGAGCTATCCCCCAGCCCTGACATTTTTTGATGAAATATTAATAGAGCTATTATTCTATGTTAGGCTTAGAATTCCAGGTGGGGATGACACTTACTATAAATTTCACTCTGTAGGAATTAGGAAATAGTATGTTTCCCAAAATCAAATCTCAACACAGCTTAAATTTATTTATCAGAGACTTGTTTCCATTTAGTCAGAATCTCTGGGCTAGGAGTTGAGAACCCACACGTTGGTAGTTTCTCTTTGTGATTCTAGAGCAGGGCAAGGTATAAGGAACATTGGTCTAAAGAAAGCTGCAGGGAAGAAAAAATAGCCGAGCAGAGTAGTTCACACCTTTAATCCCAGCACTCGCGAGGTGGATCCCTGAGTTCAGGGTCAGAACTTATTTTTTGAGTTTTAGATTAAAATTGTAAGATTTAAGGACAGAAGGCTCAGTCTTTGCTGACTAAATTAAACAGATTTTTATGTACTTATTCTTATAATCACTACTAGAGATTATAAAATACTTATAGGTGGGCAGCGATACAGGTGGATTACTGGTAGCACCAACTTAGCTTTCCGGTGCCCGCCCCCAAAAGGATAATGTCTATAACTTCTGTCAGAGCCAGGGAATCATTCACTCCAAGAATAGGTAGAAAAGTAACGTCAGGGCCAATCAGAACGCTCCCCCGTTTCTCAGGAAGGACTGGCGGAAAACGGGATATTGTTACCTTCAATCAGTTGGACAAAAAGAGCCATGCTAGTGCGTGTGTGTGTGTGTGTGGGGGGGGGTGGATACTTCCTGGTGGGTTACCAGATGAGGGGGTGAAACCTTGGTGGGGACAAGCACTAATCAGACGTCCCCATAACAGGAAAACGAGTAGGCATCGCGGAGACGTTATTTTCCGGAATCCTGGAGAAAGAGTGAGGTGTGGCTACAGCACCAGTACCAAAAATGGCGCGGACGCACTTCAAGGCCCGGTCAGGTGACACGGCTCCAATCCGCTCTCTTCCCTCTGCGGCCCCGCCTCCAGCGCCTTCTATGTGTGGGCGTGGCCTGCCCGGGTGTTGTGGGCGTGGCCTGCCCGGAGGCGCTTTCTTCGGACTCAGAAAGCAACGGCTGCGCAAGCGCAGTGGGGCTCCAAGGTTGTTCTCCCCGCCCCCTCGCCCACGGCCCCGCCCCATTCTCCCGGGCGGGGGCAGGGCCCAGCGTCCAGCGACCGCTGGCTGGAGAGCCGGTGACTTCCTTGTTGTGAGTCTCGGCCTGGCAGTGTCCTGGCTCGTAGCCCCGCGGTGCTCACCCCGACGGCCAGAGCGAGTCTAGGTCCCAGTCACAACCATGCCCAACCCCAGCTGCACCTCCTCTCCCGGCCCGCTCCCTGAGGAAATTAGGAACCTGTTGGCAGGTAAAGAGCGGGAAGGGGGCGGTGACACCGGGGGCGGGGGCGCGGGACGGCGAGCCGGCAGGGACAGAAGCGCTCAGCCGTCACCTTCTGCGGGCCGTGGGGGCGGGCCGAGTAGGGGGATCACGGTGCGGTGCAGGAGTGCCGGGGTGCCGGACTAGAAGGGGGTGGGCGTGTATGCCAAAATGTACTGATCTTCCCTTCAGAGCCGGAGAGTTACGAGTTTCCTAAAGACCGAAAAGTGAGGGCGGGATATGGACAGCAAATGTTGCTGAATGCCCGTGTGAGAACTGCGAAGACAGATGTCCTAGCTGTAGCCCTGAGTGACCGGCCAGCAGGGGTGCATCTGTTAGCAAAGAGACTGTAGGGCCGCAGGTGTTAAGAGGCAGGAAGTGAAAAGGTGCTGTTTCCTAAGCCCCCATTTTCTTGAGCAGTCAGGTCACACGTTTACATTTTTGAGGGCTGCCCGATTTTCAAATGGCCACTGCCTTCAGCCTCAGTAACTATTACAGTGAAAAAGGGAAGGATATGTTCAAAGTCCTACTTCCTGTATCATGTGATGAAAGAACTTCATCTTTGCACCCTCATCTTCCCCTTTTCGCGTTAACATTCCCATTTATAGGAACTTTGGGGAGCTGAGATGTGGTTCCTCAGTGCTTTTGTGAATCTACTGTTAGGTCAGTGGTGTACGGAGGGGTGTGTTTCCACCTGAGGATCAGGGAAAGCTCTATGGTTCCGCACAAAGTAGAAAATACTTCTTTTTAGAGTGGCATAAGACTTGCCTATCCTGATGGTCTTGGATACCATGCATATACTTTGTCTTGTAGGATTCTGGAAGTTGGAATAGTTTCAGTTTGGTTATTTCTAAAATATTTCTTCCGATGCTGATCATGGATAACTGGATTAAAAAGTTTCTCCTAGATGCTTATGTTGTACGTTGTGTATTTTAATTATCGGGAAACAAGGTCATCTAAAATGTAATAATTGAAATATGCTACTGTTGCAACACTGTGAGAGCAAGCATCGTAATATCTTGTTGGGTTGTTTGTGTCATGAATATGATGGAACAATGCAAATACATGTACGGATGCAGACTTGTGTTTGAACGTGATGCAGGGTGATGATGTACTATGTCATTCTGAGAAATGCTTCTTGTCATTAACGACTGTCACTAAGAGAAACGATGAAAGACCTGTAGATGGTGATATAAGGAAGCGTTTATTCCATTATATGAACACTTATAGGACAGTTTTGTTTCATTATAGTTAACTTTGGGGGGGGGTGTCCAATGCTGGAATTACATGTTTACAAAAGGTCTTAATAATTAGATCAGAAAAGTGTTTTATTTCAGAAACGTCAGTGTTTTCAGGTTATTCTAGGTCTATTTTTAATAAAAAAAAATTACCTCTGTTTATCTTTTAAAACTCGACAGCTCCCTTGCAGCAAGTTATCCCATGGATCCACAGCTATACTTCTGACATAGAATGTATGATATGAAGGCTCTGACACTAATAGATTGCAAGTACTTCCTGTGGCTTTCTCTTGTATCATGCCAACCAAAGCTCAGAATTATACATTTATCCGCTAATGCTAACTTTCTGTTTATTTTGCCATCTTTTAAGTTAGAGGTTGTACGAGCACAGTTTTTGAAATTTACTTTTTATAAAATGCATGAGGGATTAAAACAAATATTAAGAAAATAAATGTTTGCAGAATATAGGTTTGCATTCCATTTTATTTTTGAAGCTGTTTTTAGCTTATGTATCAGTGCAGTGTATAGTCAAGGAATTAAACAAGTGAGCTAGCCTTCTTCATGGCGTTAAACAACTTTTACGTATTCAAAGATGATTGTCGAGATTTTCTGTTTAATTAAATCTCTAGACTAGATGCACTACATAGTTATCTCACCCTTGAATCTTACTGGGATGCACGTTGATGGCTCCATCACTCAAGTGTTTTGGGTGATAGCACATGATTAAATATAGAATTGTAAAATTAGAGTGCAGTGTTTTAATTGATTGGATTTTAGAGAGATTGCTGGCTTACTTAGGCATTCTTATTTAAACTGAAGATGAGATACTGTTCCTGGTACTTATGGGTAGTTAAGGCTCTTAAAATTTGTGGCACAGTGTGAATTAGATGAGGAACCAACCTTTACAAGAATTTAAAATCCCCTGCTTTCAGAAGAAAGAAAAATGACATTTCACTTTATGTTCCATACACTGATTATCTAGGTCGTCATAGGTCACACGTATTAAGTGTTCGCTTTATGGAGATGGGTGCTCAAATGTAGTTTTTGTAATCATGGCTTTTCTTCGTCATCGTGTTGCTTTCAGATCATAACTTTAGGCTGCCATCTCAATATTTGTCCCCTTCTCATTCTTTTCCTCTTTAAAAACACTGTATGGGAATGCAAAACTAAGTTACTACTCCTAACTCACAGTAGTATTCTTGAAAAATGACAACATAGTTTGGACAGTTATAGTTTCTATAGCATCAGTATACTAAAAAGCGAAGGCCTATATTTTTTTGAAAATAAGAAATGTTAAATTATTCTTTTTAGAACAGTTTATATAACATCTTGTTGAATCAACCTTTGACCCCCTCCCCAACAATGGAAGAACAGGTTTATCTTGGATAATGAAAACCAAAGGATAGTCCCAATTCTTGGCCGTTTAATCTTACCCCATACCCAAATATTTTGACTAGGACCAATAGCAAGAACAGTCTTGATTTATGTGGATCCTCCCCTGGCAGGCCAGGAGGTGAGCAGCTCTGGGAGCGCTGCCTGCTGCTCTCGTTTGTCTAATCACCCTTTAAAGGTGGGCTTGCCAGAGTTTGCAGTCCAGTATTTGGACTCCTCATCCGTTCACATCACGGCAACATGTTTTCAAAGGAAAGCTAGAAGGGTGTGCTACCTTCTTCTTAAGAAATTCAAACTAGTATTAGAGGAAAATAGCTATCAGTTTTGCGCCTCAAATCGAACAAACTGTAACAAAGTGACTATATGGTTTCAGCAAAGTGACCTTGAGTTTTTGTTCAGGGGCAGTTTTGATTAGAAATATTGCCTTTTCCCCCTGTTGGGATTTCCAGAACTATATTTTTCTTTTTAAACCTTCACACAGTGTAATCAATAATCCCTTTAGGGGCACTTGATTAAGAACGCAATTCAGTTGAAACCAAGGTAGGATGTTTTCAGTGCCAAGTACAGTATGGTTTGTTTCTCACCCTTTCAATTCCTGTTTATAATTTGGTCAACATTTTGGTTTTATTTCCCATATGGGAATTATTTATGGTATATCTAGTATTTCTTCTGGAGCATTGGCTGAGTATGCAAAGGGAAGAGTGCCACCTACTGAGTCCCCAGTCGTCACCTGCTTCTTAGTACCTGGATTGTCCAACAAAGCAGGAACAAGCCTGCCCCATTTTGGCAGCAGAACCTAATGAGACTAAAGTTGCTAAGAGAACATTTGATCTGAAAATGAAATCAACCTATGGCATCTCTAAGATACTTTCTTCTACAAATAGGGATATGAGTTTGCATATCAAGGGACCAGAAGTTTATAGAAATTTTGTCTGGCTCAAATAGTATCAGTAAGCGAAGATGTAGCGTTAGGAAATTTATTTATCTATTTATCTTAAGAGTAACATGCCTTCTGCCTTCTTTTTTCTTGCTGGGGGCTATTTCGACATGGCTTTCCACTGAAAGTGTTTGTGCCTTGGATTACTAAGTAAGGCTCTTGGTGTTATGCACATGTAATTAGTTAATCTAATCTTAATCAGCATTTGTTTCTTTCAAAACCTCTAAATTTACTAAAAAAAAAAATGAGCGGGCTGTAAGATTTCCAAGTATGTTTATCTCAGCTGCTATTCGCCTTGCCGTACTTGCAGAGAGAAGGTAGGGCTGCCAGAGGAGGAAAAGCCTCTGGCGATTTGAAACACAGTTCAGTTGTCTCTCATAAATTGAACATTAAGTGTCGTATATGGGTGATAAAAGTGGCATAGGCTAGGTTTTATATACTCATTATTCATTTAGTTTGTCTTTTTCAATTAAAGCCAAGTCTATCTTTTTTCATTCCACTGAGTTTACATTTCTTTTTCAATCACATACTGAACACATTACAATGGATGCGACCCAACAGTGGGTGGATATAGTGTAAATCTCAGACTAATGTGTTACTCACTGTGGCTTCTTTGAAAATGTGTGGTGAAAAGATTTTGATTAGATCAATCTAAAGAGGTTGAAAGATGGCCAGGCTTATCTTTCAACAGCTCAGCTTTTTATCAAAATAAGCCATTTAGCTTGTAAAGCCAGTTTTGAGAATTTTGTAGCTGATTGGATTATAAAACTCAGATAACGCTTCAGCCGTTGCACTTGGCGGTCTGTGCTCCTTCATGTCTCTTTCCATGTTTAAAAAGCCCGCAGTTCAGCTGGAACGTGGGAAAGTGCAAGGTAATCCAGGGGAAGGCACTGACTAAAGCAATCAATAACTTTTCAATTAGCCAGTTTCCAACTTTGGGTATTTGGCTCCATTGATCTGCATGTGCCCAGTTTAATTGATGGTTATATTTTCCCCGGTAACTGTTTGGCCAGTCCATTCCCTGTTTTAACAGGAAAGAAAGTGTGGTTCTTTTCTGATGGCAGCTGAAAGTGTAGATAGACTTTATGTTAAGGCATTAAGTTGGGTGACAGACAGCTCAAAGAACACAAAAGTCTGGTTCACACCACAAGGTAGGAAAACATGTGGAATTAAGTAGTAAAACCATTTGGGGTGCCAGGATTGGTTTGTGCAGTTATTTTATTGGTCTGGGACGTAGCAAAGGGTGGTGGCGTCATCCCAGTCCTTACTTTCTCCTTTAGGTAGATTCAGGCCATCCAGAGGTGGTGTGTGTGTGCTAGGTGGAGAGAGGAGGGCCTTTACCACCTCCCGGCTGCAGGTCTTGTTCTAGGGTGTTCTGTAGTGGTGGAGGGGATGCTGAGAGCAGGTGCTGAACTCTCACTGCCTCCTGGAGGAGTTTATTACTGGAAGAATTTTGTTCTTATACCTTTTTGCTATTTGATCTCCATGGAAGTTGGTAGAAAGCATAGTGTGTGTGTGTGTGTGTGTGTGTGTATGTGTGTGTGTTTGTGAGAGAGAGAGAGAGAGAGAAAGAGAGAGAGAGAGAGAGAGAGAGAAGAGAGTTTCTATCCCTGTCGTCACTCTAGAAGAAGACAGACAGGGTAGCAGTTTTTCTAGTTCATATGTACAAAGAAAAAGAAAACAAAAAGGAAAATGGAAGTATCATTCAGTGGGTAGGGTGTTAAGTGCTTGCCTCTCAGGGGTCAGATGTTTCCTGAGTGGCCTCTGACTTAACTGCTTAGGATTGTTGAGCCAGAACACGTCATCTTTTAATTTTGTTTTCAGACCTTAACATTTATGTACAAAGCAGTTGTAAATCTGATCTTCCAGCTGCCTTGCCCCAGATCTTTACAGCTGTTCCCACTGGAAGGCTTACTCTCGACAAAGCTAAGGTGTAACAGGAGCAAACATTACCACCACGTTTACTTTCACTAGGATAACCTTTTCCCGTAGCTAACTTGCGGTTGGAGGCCCATGGAAATGGGGGCGATTCTGCTGTTCGAAGCAGGCTGTGATGACCTGCAGCTCTCGAGGCTACTGGAGAATAAGAAGAGATTGGGGGACTATAGGATCTGTTGCATTGGTGGCACCTTTTTTCCAAGGCTGTATTAGAAGGAGCCAGTAGCCTCTCCCATCCTGCTTTTCCGTGGCTGGCGCCGGTGGCTAAAATAAAACCTCCATCCCCGGGTCCAGGGGCCAGTCTGCGCAGGCTGACCTTTTCTTGTAGTCAAATTACCACATTTCCCCGAATTACAGGCCGAAAGGAGTCCGCAAAATTTACATATGAACAGAAGGACACGACCCCTAAAGGAAGGTAAAAGAGGGCCACAGCGGCTTGCTAGCTCACCGCGGCTGGCTACGTTACCATTTGCAGGGCTATTTAGAGCACAATAAAAAGCTTCAAATCTCTTTTTCAACCAGCCAAAGGAGCGCTTGATTTGCCTAAGAGTTTTATTGCTGGCTTTTGAAATATTACTCTGGCTTTGGTACAAAGCCGCAGATCCAGCCCCATTTGTCTGGTGTGACCGCTCCAAGCTTAGCATTCTGCACCCAGCTCTCCGTTCCCAGCTTCGTGGACAAGAACCTCGAGGTTTAAGGCTGGCTAGGTTTGGGCTGGTTTCTAGAGGCAGGGTTGGGGCACCCCAGGACATCATGGTCCGTGGTCCCTGTTCCGGAGCTAACTAAAGCGCCGGGGAGCAAAGTCGGCGAACTGCGCTGCACCGCTATAGCTGCCAGGACAGGCTAGCGTATTCCATCCGCTAGTTCTGACGCGGTGTGTATTTTAAGAAGCACCCTAGACTTCAAAAGCTTAAATACTAACCAAGTCTGTGGGCAACCAATAAACCAGATTACTGCAGCCTTTCCCAGCACAGTTCTTGTTAAACACTACCACAAACAAAGCAGTTTCTTCTCCGCATTTCTTAGGAGAATTATAAAAAAAGCTAAAAATGTTTGGAAAATCCTTCTAAGTGTTTAAAAGTCTTTTTCTAGGAAAAAGCTTGGAAATAAATTTCTTAAAAAGACTATTCTAGAAGTATAGATGCTTTCCATACTCAGTCCTCCTCTCGAGAAATACGAATTTTTCCTAACAATGTTTTCTCAAAATAGAGGCTTGGGTTCTCATCTTCAAAACATTTTGGGGAAGCTTTTAGGAAACAGCGCATAGAGCATGTAACCTTCTTGTTGTTTTCTGAATTTTTAGAAAACTGAAATGACCTTTTAAAGAAATAACTCTGGCAGTAATTCGTTCTGTTATTGCTTCCGGAGATAGAAAATAGATCCTGTTTGTTTTAGCTGGGATTGCATAATGAAAATGTAAAATAGGCAATTAAATACTCGTGGAAGAGGGAATTAAAGACAAACATTGAGTGAAAATAACATTAAGCAGACTGACTGTTCACCAGTCTATCTATGTGCCCCTGAGTCTTGCAAGTACAGGGTGAGTTTGGGAGAGCTAGCAGCAGAAGCCTGCTGTCACTTGGTCTGCCTTTTAAGAACAGTCATTGTGTGGACACTAGGGAAGCCAAGGATCTTTTCCTTCCCTTAAAGTTGGCTTGTCCAAAGGAGACTTGCTCCTGTGGGTGGGAGCTGTTGCTTCAAGTTGTACTGTTCTGAACCCACTTGAGAAATTGTCCTACTTTCACAGACTTCTCACCATGCCTGTTTACTCCTTAAGTTAGGGCCACAGAAGGAAGGAGGAGCCAGGACATTTTGTTTTCATTTCATTTTGTTACTTAACTTTTTAACATATTTGTTGTTATTCGGCTTCAAAGTAGAAGTTATTAAGAGATTGTTTTGTGTTTTAATTTTATTTTTCCTCTTATATTTATTGGTTTAGCAAAAACTAAGCACTTTTATAAATCTGTAACAGCTTAATCCATATTCCTCACTGAAGCAAAATACTTTTTATAATCAAGAATTTAAAATTGATTGCATTCTGTTGTATATATTTTTAGTGGTTCATTATAAATACAGTTGAGATTATTGCACTTTTCATTATTTATGTGTAATATTATGTTTTGATCTTTTTACCAACGTAAACTAAGAGACAGAGTAGTTAGATAAAAAGAAAGATATACATCTTTCCAGTGTGAAATGTGGGTAATTTTTAAAATTTTAATGTAATCCTTTAAGAGATGTTTTAAAGTGAGCCATGAAATTGTGAAAATAAAATATGTGTAAGCTATCCAATATTTCATGAACAATAAGAATGGACATCTTAAGAATCATCCAGCAATCTTTTGGACTTTACAGGAGAGAGAATTAGCCAACCAAATATTTAGGAGTTTACTACAATTTCAGAAGAGACTGTGGAAAACATTATATGAAGCCATAGAAATCTATTTCCTAGACACTACATTTTTAAATAATAGAAGAACCCATTTTTCACTTCTTTATTTAAATAGTATTCCAGGTAGCTAAAAGCAAGGTGGGAAGCAAGGGCTCACATAACCACATAGCTGGTTGTTGTCTGATTTTCGGGTGGTCAGCACGAGTGGCGCAGGTAGCAAGGAAGGTATGGTTTGGGAATCTTGGCTAGAAAAAAAAAAGGATTTATTTTTTCCTTTAAGCCTTAGATATTATGTGTTCCTGAAAGTGGATTATACTGAAAGAAAAAACAAACAAACCACACTCTTGCCAGAGATTTTAGCTTCTCTTTATAAAATATTGCAAATGACTTGTTCTTATAGCAACTTAATTATAAAACAACAGTAGCGCATGCATAAACACTTTCCACTTGCTTTATAGAAAAAGAGAATTTGTTTCGTGGGGCACCATAGTTTATTAAAGCTTGTGTTCTTCCTAGTTTAATGGTGGCATACATCCAAATAGCATTTGCTGTGCTAAGCATCAGTTGAATATACAGATTTTATTATCTAAGTGGTGAGCAGATTTGTTCAACTTAGTTTTTGAAGCATACTTCAGCTGTTATGCTTTGGACTGATAAATAATTACCATGGATTATTAACACTTAAGTGCAGAAATAATCTTTGACCTATTTGTCTTCACAAAAATGGTTCATTTCTATAATTTGTATCCTGTTTTTTTTTTTTTTATTTTATGGTTTAGATGTTGAAACATTTGTAGCAGACACACTGAAAGGGGAAAATTTATCCAAGAAAGCAAAGGAAAAGAGAGAATCTCTCATTAAGAAGATAAAAGATGTAAAGTCTATGTAAGTTACTTACCTTTTATTACTAATTTCTTACTCGGAAATAACTCTGTAATTAATGTTTGTTATGGAGTTAAATTTTACATGCTGATTTATTAATGTTAAGTGTTTTTAAAGGACAGAAATGTTTCCATTATACTAGTTTTAAACACAGATGTAGTACCCTTTTTGTTTATAGTTGTATGTTTTTTTAAGTATGCTAGCAAAATGCTGTGTTTATTTTGAGTGCCTGAGGACATATTTTAAGATTTTACTACCCATCAGATCTTGAAAAAGAAAATCCTTTAAATTGTTACCGCATTAAATAAATAAGTGTGATATAGATATTAAAGATATATGTCCTACTATTGGATTTTTAAAAATTCTCTCTCTTTCATACTTAAATCTTTTAAAATGCATGTGTTATAAATTCCTAAGCCTCTTGGAATTGTCATTTCAGGATAGAAATAGTTTTTTCTCTAGATGTATATTTATAATATAGATTTTAGATTTAAATTATTGCCACTAATTAGACCTTGCTTTGATTTTCAACCACATTTAAATGTTTTATTTTCTTTATTTTGCAGCTATCTTCAGGAATTTCAAGACAAAGGTAAATTCAAATCTGAAATGACTTTCTTTTGTGGAGATCTTCAATAGATAATCTAACATTCTGAAATTTTATAGTTGGGATCAAAAATTTAATTTCCATACTGTGTGCTCAGACCTTCAAGATGAGAGTGCTAGCTCCCCCTGCTGAGAGGAATATTAAGAAGTGTATCTAGAATCCTACACATTTCATAGTCTTAAGGTTTTATGTTTGTTAGTGGGAGCAATCTAAGTACAGGCGTATACCTGCAGTTGTACATGGAGTCAGGTGTGTACCTGCAATTGTTGCACACAGTCAGGTGTGCACCTGCAGTTGTTGCACACAGTCAGGCGTGCACCTGCAGTTGTTGCACACACAGTCAGGCGTG
>NW_004949109.1:6352709-6359503 GCF_000317375.1 Microtus ochrogaster
GTGCACCTGCAGTTGTTGCACACAGTCAGGTGTGTACCTGCAGTTGTTGCACACAGTCAGGTGTGCACCTGCAGTTGTTGCACACACAGTCAGGTGTGCACCTGCAGTTGTTGCACACAGTCAGGTGTGTACCTGCAGTTGTTGCACACACAATCAGGCGTGTACCTGCGGTTGCACACAGAGTACTTAGATGAAGCAGAGGTGAGCTGTCACCCATTGTTGTATCACACCACAGAGATTGTTTTATGGGGGTGTAGGTGGACATAGGCTGGGTGATCATGAGTCATGCTTTTGTGGCGTGAGATGGGACACAGGGTTTACACATGCTAGAAGGCACTTTACCTCTGAGCTATGTCCCTAGCCCTTAGGTCATGTTTTTAAAGGCTGAGTAAAAATAGTTACAAATTTTATTTGATAGCATGAATAATATTTTTTCCAATGCTGATCCTTATTTTTATTTTGGTTCTTTTGATTTGAATAAATATGTACTTTAGAGATAAGAATTTGGTTTCATTGTTTTTGAACTCTACGGGAGTGCAGGTGAGGTGACAGTTTGCTTTAGATCCGAGAGGCTGTTGATTAGAAGGCACTGGAAGCTCCAGGTCCTTCATGTTTCCAGTTCTTTGAGAGGACTTGCGTACTGTCCCTATTTCCACGGTGCTAGCTCACAGGTCATGACCTTCAGCTTGTGGATGTCAGGGTGAAGACTGCACTGGGAGGTCTGTTAATCTGTGGAACTAGTTCTAAGTGTGGGCGAGAAGACAGTGTGGCACCTTTTTACTGGCTCCCAATAGCGATCCCTATTTATCGGAGAGGACAGCCACAACCCCAGGACACCAAGCTCTTAGCACCATACACCCAGTCACTTCCCAACAAGTCACAGTTTCTGTGACATTTTGCTTGTCAGGACCGGTGTGAGCTATGTGGACCAGGAGAGGATTTGCCGTACTGAGATGCTGTAAGCATGATCAAAGCTAAGAGCAGGAAAATGTCTCCTCCTTTCTAACTTATAGTTCTGTGCTGCAAGGAATCTGAACTGTGGGCTTATCCTGCTGCGTTCCTTAGGTGAATACAAAGATGAGTGTGTACATTTGATCATGATTTTTCTAACACAGTGCGTTATTTGTGAAGAAGTGTTAGATACCATATCTTAGCTTGTCTTCAAGCTAAGATATTTTGCTGCACTGATAATTTATTGAGCTCTTATTGTGGCTTAATTATTTGTACATTAAAAAATTTTAAGCTAAGAAGACATGATAATGGGAAGCCATTGTATAATTGCATGTCATTTAGTAATAGTGCAGGGGCTTTCCCTTTGGGATTCTGTTTTAGAACTTGTTCAGGTGTGTGGATATTAAAATTACATTACCAAGACACATTCTTTGTCTCCAAAGAATGGAAGTTTGTATAGTATTTGATAGAAATTGAAAAATGAGCCTAGAATAAGAGTTCAAATAATGTGGAATTCAGAGATTTCCCCATAATCATTTTCCTCTGAATAAGTCATTTGCATCTCAGTCCTGCTGTATTGAGTTAACTAATCACCAAGAATGCCTGCAGAAAGTAAGCCCATGGATAAATTAGATGTATACCTTGGAGAAATATGAGAAGCTGAGCAATTTTATGCCATCACACCCTCACAATACATTCAGCTTCGTTCTAAAAGGACTATTTTGTAGCTTATTAGGACTAGGAAAGGACATAGACTTAATAGTTACCAACTGATTACCCAGCGTGCATCTTTAAAAGATCTCCATGTTGAATGAATTCAGTTCTGTTTTGATGCTACTGTCCTGCTTACGGTTTCCCCTGGACATCTATGGCATTTTCCTGTGTTTTGAAGTCCCCCCCCCCGCTTCCTCCTTTCTCTGTCCTGTTTGTTATAGGAACACAGTGAAGTGAGCAGAAACAAGATTTGCCTGTGTACTCTTGTTTCACATCCTTTGTTAAGTCAGTGATAGGTTAATTTTAATATTATTATTGTGAAAAAGAGGTTCAGGGAAATAGTTCTTAAAATGAATAATTTGAGATTTACTCATTTATAATTATAGTTACTGATTTCTGTAATGTTCACAGGTGTCTTTTTCCTTCTTTGTTCCTTCTCCTGCAGTGTAGAAAATCTCACATCTTGGAATTTACCAAAGCAAACTTTATAGGTTGAAGTATTCATTTTTTAGAACTAGTTAAATTGATATGATAGTTGCACTTTTAGACTGTGCAATATAGGTCTTCGAAGATTTCATTTGGTATTCTGACATTTCATGAGAATAACTTGCTTAACTCCAGTGGCTTTTAAATGTTGAGGCTTACTGTTAAATGTTTGGTTTTTTTTTGTTTTTTTTTTTTGTTTTTTTTTTTTGGTTTTTCGAGACAGGGTTTCTCTATGGCTTTGGAGCCTGTCCTGGCACTAGCTCTGTAGACCAGGCTGGTCTCGAACTCACAGAGATCCGCCTGCCTCTGCCTCCCGAGTGCTGGGATTAAAGGCGTGTGCCACCACCGCCCGGCCTTACTGTTAAATGTTGAGGCTAACTGTGATTTATATTTATTTCCAAAGGAACATATTATTTTAAAACTTCCCTTCCCATTTATTTGATTTTTAAAGTTCTCCTTATATAATTGAGCAGATTCCCCATTGAATAGATCTGTGAAGTTGTTAACTTTAGAATAATTATCAGTTGTTTATCTAAATGCTTTAATTTTTATTAAGAAATATTTGAATCTAGGCAGAACATAGTTTGCTTGGTATAGTCCCTGTGCTCAGTAGAAACATTGCCTGTTCATCTAGAGTAAAAACGTTCCTGTAACTGTGGGACTCTCGAGCAAGACAGATAACTAATGTTAGTGTCTTAGTTACAATAGGTTTTGATACTGTCCAGTGTTCTCCTGAACCCTAATCCTATAGGTTCAAGGTCTCTACACATTGGAATTATGCTGTGTGATTAAAATTTTTTTATTGAGGCAGGGTCTCTCTTTTTAGCCCAGGCCAGCCTCTAGCTCAGGATTCTCCTGCCTCTGCCTCCCAAAAGCTGGGATCACATATGTACACTATCATACCCATAGCATAATTATTTTTTAATTGTTCTCTATCACAGGTCTCTTAAAGTGACTTAAAATAATTATTTTTGCAGTTTACACATTGGTATTTTGTAAAGACTGTTCGTAATTGAGCATTAGCTAGAATTTTAATGGATATGAGGTCCATGCCAAATAGTTATACTCTGGTGAAATCTTTACCTTGTATTAGTCTCAGTAATGATTTTGGCATTACTCCCTTTATAGATTTATTGGAATAAGATAATGTAACACATAGCAGATGTTCAGTAAGTACTGTCCAGTGTGTATTCACCAGTGTAACTTTATTTTCAAGAGGATTGGAGTTAATCTTGATTCAGAAGTTCAGATTTGAAGATTTTAGAAATGTCAAAGTCATTAAAAGAAGTAGATATTAAATGGGATGCCATTTTAAGAGAACGTTTTTCAGTTTCATAACTGCTAGTGTCTAGCTTTTTTCTTTCCCTGCCTCCTTCCCTTCCTGTGCTAGGCGTACTAGGCATGCACTCGGCTGAGTGCTGCACGCTGGCCAGCACCTGGTGTTTCGCGTGATTGTTTTAGATGCCACAGCTCCAGGGCTCTCACCTTTCCCCGTAGCGTTTCTCTTCCCTCTAATTGTGGAAACATTTAATAGATTTCGCCCTTAAGACTCTATCAGTATTGTTAAGTATGCTCAGATTTATTTAGAAAGCAGTTTCCTTTGACCTTCTCATTTGTATTATCTAAGCTTATTAATGGGTCACTTTTTAAAAATAGCATGACTGTTAGGTAAGAGGGGTTATGCGTTAGTGTGTCCTTGTGGAGTCGTCAGAATAATGGAGGCGTGAGTCTTGGGGTTTAATTTCCTTTCCTTACCCTTCCTAACAGTATATTTTCAATCGAAAGTTAACTCCATAATGAAATCTAGCAAATTAAACTCAAGGAGTCCCATTCTACCGCCCCTCCCTCCTCATGCTTTTACAAGTGTGCTAAAGTATGTTTGAGATAATGGGGCCCGTAATGGTAGAAGCCTGTTTCCAAGGAGTCCCAGAGAAATGATGGCCTTATTTTGAATCTCTGCCTCAGTTTGGTGTGAGTTATGTTTATTACCTGTTGGCTGTTAAGTTGGCCTTCTAAGAATAAGAGGAAAATCTTCTGTCATTTGGTGACTTAAAAATTGAACTTCCCTTAAGAAACTACAAAGTAAATGCATAATTCTGTATGTTTCACTGTATATTATTGCTTGAGAAATTGGATTGGTTAAATTAACTGATAGAGAATTAGAAATTAATTTGTTTTTACTTGGAGTTATCTCTCCAAATTTTGTCCTTGATGGTCTTAATGAGAGAACGATTATTCTCTAAACTGTATTTTAGTTATAATTTCCTTTAAGTTAGCAGCACTACATATTTATGGATATAAGTGATATTTCAATATGTATATAAAATAGGCTCTAAATTTTAGGTATATTTGGCTGATTATCTGATTATATTTAAAATAGGGTTGTATTTGACAAAATAGGCGATAAATTGGGCAGAATGCCTTCAGTGGTGGTAGAGGTCATGTCTATGCAGTCGCTGTAGGCATTTAAGAAAATGGTAATTGATTAAAAGCCATGTGAAAAGGGATGGCTAGCAGCATTATAAATTTCAAAGTAGTTATCAGGGTCCTATGCTGCTGTGGTACAATTAAGCCTTGAAGTTGCCACTAAAATGCAGGAACGGGGAAGCCTTGGATCATTGTCTTTTAGATGGTTAACTTTGTATCGTTAATTAAACTTTTGAAAGTTGTGGGATAAATCAAATGCTTTTCTAGGGAAACAAGAAACAGTATTAATGAGCAACAACCCCATAATTATCCTTGTGAGTACATAACAGGGACACATTCATGTCTTTTCTTTGCGCAATAACTTTTACAAAGAAGTATTTTTAAACTGATCATTAATTTTATGACCACTGAAATGAGATGCAAAATTTATGCTGTTGTCATTGGCACAGGCTCAAGGCACCATGGACATTATGTGTGATTGTAATAGAATGGCTGCCAACTAATGACTCTGCAGACATTACACTCAAGCATGCTTTTCTTTTAGATGTCTGATTAGTCTGTAATGCTTTCAATTATGTCTGTAAATTGTATTGGATACGTTTACCTGATGCCCATTGTTGATTCAAGTTCACTATTTTATTACATAAACACACATTGAACATTTTCCATTTAATTTATAGAAGCCTTTGCAGGTATAGCTATAGATACTTCGCCCTGGGGAGGAAAGATGCTGTGTGCTACTCAACAGCGACCCCTGTGTTCAGTTATAGAGCCTCAGAAGAGAACAGCCTTCCCCTTAATTAGATGGGAAGAGGGCTGAAGACAAAATCAGAGGAGGGAGGGTAAAGGGATGGCCCATCTTTGCAATAAAGCCATGCTGAAAAGTAGTGTTCTTTTAGCTTAATGCAGTGTTAAAAAGTGAATACTCCGCACACAGGTACTGTATAGATTCCCATACAATTGGAGCAGTTCCTGGGAGCAGAGGGTGGTGGTGTGGGGAAGACAATCCCATGGCAGTATTTTCCCACAGCAGTATTTAATTTAGCTTGTCTTTGATAAATACAAATATCACACTGACTTAAAAATCAATTCTTTCAATAAGGAAGCTGAAGACAATTTTGTTTTCATATATAATACAAACAGTATTTTTTTTTTAAAAAAAATAACCAAACAGATCTTCAACATGTTTGTGACAGATTTTTATAGAACAAATTTTCTTACATCAAATGTTATTGATGTTATGGTTTTTATAATCTTTGTTATATAATAACATATACATACAATATATATTGGTATGTGAACCTATGCATATATGGTCACATACATATATATTAAAATAAATAATAGACATCAAAAGTTAAACTCTTGATTTTTAAAACTACAAGGAAGTTTTGAATTTATCTGATCATTTCCTTATAGAATGTGAGAATTAAGCCCGAGTATCTGAATTCACGGATTACTTAACTTGATTGTTTTATGTAGTTATAGCACCTGGTATACCAAATGCTAAGTTCTGGTAATGTATATGAAACATTCTGATACCTTAAACATTCAGCAAGGTTTGTTTGTTTTTTTTTTTTTAGTGTGTAAAGTGTTTTCAGAAAATTAATACAATAATTCTTACTTCATTAAAAATAGGGCATAGCAGTGAAAAGTAACTGAAAATTCTGTGATCTTTACTATATATCCCATGTACTAACACAACATGCTCAAAGTATTTTAGCAGCTTTTCATGAGGCTCCTTTTTATGTTTGTAATCAGCACTCTCTTCATAAGAGAAATAGTTTAATGTTCTGGAAAGTACCTTGAATATCCCAAGAAAGATGAGATCTGAAGAGTTGGTAGCATCTGTATGCATTCCTTGGAATTCTAACTGGGAAGAGATATTACCATAGTTAGTTTATCAGTGACAGAATTGGTAAAGATGATGAGATAGCTGTCTGTATTCTGCTCTTGTGTTTAAGAGGGATGCCACCATCTTTATGTTTTTGAAGATTGGGATGATAACCATCATCATGGCATAGTTACATTATAAGGAAGTAGAAATTAGCATTTAGTTCTTAAATTATATAGACAATGTTGTCTTGAAAGAGGCAATGTCTATTCAAAATGTGCAGGAAAGTAGGAAGCAGCCATCAAAAGGATGTCAGAGTATGCACACACATCCCATTGGATGGATGTCAGGATGCACACACACATCCCATTGGATGGATGTC
>NW_004949109.1:6359635-6365170 GCF_000317375.1 Microtus ochrogaster
TATCCTTTTGGCAAAATTTCCTTCAACTGAAAACAGATAATTTCAGTTATTAACAAATAGCACACTGTTAAGCATATGTTTTCCTGTGTTGTTTAATTCATAAGAAAATAAGTGTGTATAACTGGGCTTAGCAAATAACTAATATATTTTTTTTAAAGTATTAAAATACTTTTTAACTAAGTACATGGGGGAAAAAATCCCAGAAGCTTTTATCTTGGGGATTAAATATGTAAAGCAAATAGATAAACAAACCCCTGTAAACCAACCTAGGATTTGGGAACCAAATAGGGAACCGGCTGCCACTTGAAAACAGTGGCTTACATACTACTGGGTAAAAACGGGAAGGGTTTGTAGAGTACCGTGTTTGAATTTAGAGGGATTATATGAGTCTTAAGGCATTTTTCCCTAACGAAGTCTGCTCTTGAAAATGTAACTATTTTTAATCTAATATGATCCTGTGGTGACTCTTAATGAAAGCAGCATTCGTGTGGTTTTACATAGTCACTTTCTCATTACAATTTTTCAAGTTATTGAGGAGGTAAAGGGGATTACTTGAATTTTCTCTGTTGTGCTTTCCGCTTTTCAGTTTTTGTTAGGTTACCTTATTTGTCTTGTTTAATCTTTTTTTCTGTTTTTTTTTGAATTTGCAGAAACCTTTTTGATCTTGGAACTGGATCTTTTTGGGTCACAAGTAAGCAGTTGTCTGCTGACCTTTAAACATATTTACTAAGTCATATATATCATGATCCATATAAAATAAAGTCAAACTTGGTGTTACATAGTTCAGAGGATGGTTTGTTTGTTTTTTCCTCTTTCAGGAACTAAATTGAATGGTAAAACTGACTCTTTTTGACAGCGCACCATTATTTTCCATGGGCAAATCCTAAAAGGCATTTCTCTGATTCATTTATAGGTGATGCTGAGGAGGGGGATGAGTATGATGATCCCTTTGCTGGACCTCCAGACAGTGTTTCCTTAGCCTCAGAACGCTATGATAAGGACGACGATGGCCCCTCTGATGGTATGTGATGTTCTACCATAGAATACCTCAGGCACTGTCATATAAGACCGCTGCATGCAGAGGGAGTGGGCTTATCAGACCGTACAGGCCAGGGTTCCTCACCTCTAACAGAACCTTTCAGGAATGGAAGAGCTCTCTCTAGTGGTCCCAGGGAGGCTTCTTAAGTGCGTAGGTGCTTCTTCCTCTTCCTTTTCTTCTTTTGTAAAAGGAAATTCTCTCTAATAAAATTTTTAGGCAAGTGCTGGCATTGTTATGGGAAGGTTCTTAGTAACAGTTTGTTGGTTAATTTAATATTATCAGATTCTTGCTTAATATTTGATTGTGCTCCTTAATGATATTTTTGTATTATTTATTGTATAAATAATGAAAAAGATATTTTTATATTTTTTCTTAAAACTTCATACAAAGTGAGTTCGTAAAATATTAAATCAATTATTTCTACATTGCCTTCTCATATTGAGACAGGTTTTTTCTTTCCAAATTTCCTTTTACTACACATTTTCAGTTTTCTGATTACCACTTAAAGTTGCACCATATTATGCATTAATAGTATGGTGTATGGTGTTAATCGAATTAGTAATTGAGTTGATTATTTATATTTTAGTGATTTTTAAAATCTATGGACTGTTGTCAGAGTTATGAATCTTATTTTTAGGATACAGGAATTGCCTCCTTTTTGACAGTCAAGTGAATCTATACTCTGGAAAACTCATAAGAGTGATCTGTAGTTATAAATTAAAAATGCATACCGGTGCATTAGCTATGCATATTAATTTGTGCCACTCATGGTCTCACATAGACATAGAAATGAAGGATGCTTTTTGCCACCATATGATGATCAAACTGTGCAGTTCCATCTCTAAGTACAATTGCTGAATGAAAATGTGCGTCCTGCCTCAGAACACTCCACATTCTGTGTTATCCAGATCATTCCCTTTGGAAACATAAATTGCTTTTATGAGGTATAAAATTATGTCTATTGCAGAACAGGGATAAGTCAAGTGCATGCATAAGTGATAAACATTCTAACCACTGACTCAGAACAAAACACCCTTTTTTATATCCAGAACTTTGTCCAATGTGTAGCAGTGATAATCGAATCCATTTTCTGTTAACTTTTGCATTTAATTTCTGCTTTTAAAGGGGGAGTCTTTCCTGTCTTCTGTCTTTTACAAAGATCCACATTTCTTTCCACCCACACTTGCTGTCCATAACTAAACATCACCCTTTCTGTCCTCATCTTTAGCATTTTATAATTGATAAAATAATATTTTCAGGCAAAATAATGAATTATTGTTTAAGTTGTACTATTTTAAGACTCATTACAATTATTTGTTTTGCTTCTCTGTAAAATGTGTATGTGTGTGTGCATACATGTATTTATATTCAAAAGACTAAATATGTTGACGATATTCATCAAGTAGATTTATCAAGTTCTCAAAAATAACAATATATAGGGGACATTATGTTGAATATAAAACATTTGCAACTTAAAAAGATAATCCAACAATATATAGAAATAGTCTAATGAATTTTAGGTAACTGAGTTGTTATTGAAGTATAGAGTACTTTTATGATTATTGTCTTCTTTCTTAAAAATAAATAATTTGGGGGATGGTGAGATGGCCCAGTAGGTAAGCCTGAAGACCTGAGTTCCATCCCCAGGACTCACAGGGTTGAAAGAGAACCAATTCCCACAAGCTGATCTCCAACCTCCTTATGAGTACTGTGGTACATGCGTGCACCACTCCCATAAACAAATAAATGTAAAGCAAATTTAAAAAATTATCATTCATGTGCTTTCAGAATCAAAATATAGGAGAACTAGATGGATATGAAAACCTGTTAAAAGATATTTAATGGCATGCTATGTGTGGCACCAGTTTTTTGTTAAATGTCTGTGCTTATTTACTAGAGCTCTAGCAATTCTTAAGCGGATTAGACATTCTGCTTTTATTATGGTTCATTTTGGTGTGTTAGTAATAGGATTGCAGCCTTACATTTTCTTGCTACATGGTAGGCGAATTTTTAGACAGTCACTGGACATTATGCCAACATATCATCTCATTAGTTTGCTTTTTAAAGCAGCTTAGATTTCGTCTGTGTTCTCTTTGATTTGTGGAGTATAATTTCCTTTACTACGATCAGTCTAATGATGTGCTAATTACAAAAATGCATTTAACAATAACTGTAGCTAGCTCAGCCTTTGTCAGGTCAGGTTGTAATTTTGTCCTTTTGACTTTTACCTTATGGTAGGCACTAACAGTATCTGAATGTTGATGGATTATAAACTCTAAGCATGATAATGTATTTTTCATAGAGTTAATGTAATTTTCAAGGTATCGCAAAGGTCAAACCTGCACATCTCTGAATTCTAAGTCTGCCTTTCCCTTTAATATTTCTTTTTCTCTGTTCCTCTGGTTCAAAAGTTCACCCAGTTCCCAAATGGCCACCTAATTTTCCAGTTATTCCCTCAAGCCATATGTGTTTTGGTTTTTTTATGGTTTATTAGGTACTGTAGGAAAGTAGCATAAGTTATATCTTCTAATGAAATTCAAACACACTTCAGTGATGCTTCGACTTGATCGCTGCTAGCAATTAAATCACAGCCATGGAGAAAAGCGCACAGTCTCACCAAGTGAATGGGCTGAAACAGAAGCAAAAACAAGATCTTCAAACCCTGCCAGACATGCTGTTTCCAGCCTGCCTGCTTTTTTTGTTGTTGTTTGGTGGGTTTTTTTTTTTATTGGCCAGCTGCCTGATGGATAGCAAAATCATAAGTTGCTGCGTGCTAACAGGCAGAGTTCACATGTAGGTTATTGAGAGCTGATAAAGGGTTAGATGGAGTTTTGATTTTCGCATTGGACCTTGCTACACCAGATTAATGGAATTTCAATGAGAGACCAGAGAAGCCACAGCTTTGTCAGAGAAACAGATGGAGATTCTATAGTCACGTCTGCTCATTAATAGTAGTTGCGTGAAAGGTGCTCTTTCCTGTATACAAACGAGTTGATATAATTGATTTTTGAGTGGTACATTGAAAAAAAAAAGCACTTTATTGATGACTAGACTTGTAGCATAAATAGTGACAGATTTTTATATAGTTTGTAACATAAGGGTGTACTTTGTGATTTTCTCTCTTTGGAAACACATTTTACTTTTTTTTTTTTTTAAAGAGAAATATATCTTGAGACCAGCAGCTAAAAGGGAGGAAATGACATGCTAAAAAAGAATAACAGACTATGTTTTATTTATAAATGATTGCATGGCTGCTATCAGAGCTGCATTTTGATATGGTAACATCCAAAGGAAAGCAGTTTCTCTTTATGAGCTTCTTGTCTTTCTTTTTTGGAAAATCCAAGTTACAAGTTAATGATTGTTTTGGTATCATTGTAGATTACTCTTACAAGTTTAATCTAATCCTATGGCTGGAGATATGCTGGGGTGCTAATATATACATTCAGTGATCAGATAAAGTTAGAAATAATTAGGCCAAAAGCTTCAAGGGTTCTCTTTATTGAACACACAGTGCGGTGTTTGTACGCTGAAGTAGTGCATGTACAGTAGCTGTTAGTCACTGTACAGTGACTTGAGTTTCCACTGTCTGCGTTGAGGCTGTTTTGTATTTATTTTCATTGTTTGTGAAAGGAGGCCTCTAACCATATGGCATCACAGCAGATCTCCAAGGGGAGGTGAAAGAATTCACTAGGCTGGAAGACATATATTGGCTCTGCCTGTCAATGATAGGTCGAAGGGTCCTCTTGGGCATTTGTTACAAATCTGAGTGAGGGCTAGACCATAATCACTTCATGGATAAGATTCTGGAACCTCTAGGGTGAGAATGTAGGGAAGCTAAAGTGAAACGGAAGTAGAGAGGAATCTCTGTGTGCCTCTTCCTAATTAGAATTCCCGGTAAAATGGACAATGGAGAGCTCTGAGCAGGGGCCACTCTGAGCATATGCACTCATATGCACTAATATTTGTCTAGGAAGGGGTCTATTCCTTAAAACTTGGAATAGAAAATAAGAAAATGGCTCAACTATTTTGATCATAATTTATGATAGCAAATGACATTTTCTTCTTTTTCCATAGACCGTCCCTTAAGAAGCTGAAGTATATAAAAATGATAAAACATGCATGCTACTTATTCTAAAAGATTACTTAAAAAAGTGATGTTCTGGGCCAGCAAGATTGCTCAGTGGTTAAGGCACTTGCTGCCAAGCCTGATTATCTGAGTTTGATCCTAGGAACCCCCTTGGTGGAGATACCTGATTGCTATGAATTGTTTTCTGACCTCACAGGTGCTGAGGCACACGTGCATGTACACATGCACACAGCTGAAATTAAAGATTTTTAAAGGATGCTACATAGGATTGTATAAATAATGAACTTTCACATTCATTTAACAACGTGAGCTTCAATGTAAACTCATCTTCATGCACAGCATCAATTGTATGACACTTTTCAAATTTTATTTATTTATTTATTTATTTATTTATTTATTTATTTATTTA